>NC_056528.1:47933755-48092478 GCF_019175285.1 Sceloporus undulatus | reverse complement strand
CCTATACAGACAGGCCAAAACAAAGCTGCTTCAGTTCACTTTGGAGGTATGTTGTTTAAATGATGCATGCGTCCTAAGAGGCCGGAAGCCACGCCAAAGCCTAAGGACTGGAGTGCAGCTTTGGCACAGCTTCTGGCCTCTTAAGATGCATGTGTCATTTAAACAGCATACCTCCAAAGTGACCCAAAGCAGCTTTATCTTGGTCTGTCTGTATGGGCCCAGTAATAATAATAGACTATTTTTTGTTAATCTGAAGAATGCTATTTCATATGGGTAGGTAATTTATGCAATGGGTTGAAGTGCTGCTATTTTCCTTTTTTTTCTTCCCCTCCTTTCCTCCTTTTTATATCACAAGAGAGAGAGAGCATGGCATAGTGGTTAGAGCATTGGACTACAGCTCTGGAGACCAGGTTTTGATTCCTGGCAAAGCCATGAAACCCATTGGGTGACGTTGTGCAAGCCACATACTCTCAGCCTTTGGGGAAGGCAATGGCAAACGCCCCTGAACAGATCTTGACAAAAAACAAAACCATGATAGGATTGCCTTAGGGTTAGTATAAGTTTGAAATGACACAACAGCAATATCCATATACACTTGATAATTATTAGTGGAGGTGAATGTATTATTGAGATATAAGTTTGCTATCAGAACTGGTTGTTGCAAATATTTTCCATACTTTGAAGGAGAACGTTTTGGTCCAAACTGATCTTATCCACAAATCCCTCTCCCTCTATATTTTGAATACATTATTCTATTTATATAATTTGCATCTACTGACAGTGTGTATTTATACTCTCTCTTGTCTGATAACAGGAGCTGTCTTAAAACAGTGCATTCTTTCTTCAGTTCTCATTATTATCCCCTTTCATTACTCTGTGTGTGTGTGTGTGTGTGTGTGTGTGTGTTGTGTAGCAGAAATTCCAGGTGGATTGTGCCCTTAGAGAAACCTGAGAGAAGCCATCGTTTCCCAGCTGCACAACCAGCCTTCAGGCTTTGCCTTAACCTTCTCCAGACTGAGTCGCACACACATTCCAATTAGGAGCAATAAATTAAATATGCTATAATCCTATAAGCCTCCTATTACATAACCTCAACCTTAGCATGAAATCAAATCACTTTGGCCCTTACTTGGCCCTTTTAGGAATCGCTGGGCATTTACGCTGCTTTCCCGAATAAGCCGAGAGGCAAAGGGTGAGTCTGCACTGACATTTTTAAGATGAAGTGTCTGGGATGGTGGGATTGATTGATTGATTGATTGATTAGTACTTTTAATCCATTTACCCACCAAACAAGTCTCCATAGTGGCTTATTATGCAGTATCCCATCTAATGCCATGCTGTCTCAGTGGTTAAATGCCAGTATTGCAGCCACAAGGTTGTCAGTTCGATCCCAGGGCTCCAGGTTGACTCAGCCTTCTATCCTTTTGTACGTCGGTGAAATGATTACCCAGCTTCTTGGATGCAATAGGCTTACATGTTGTAATCTGCTTAGAGACTACTTAGTTCAGTATGAAGCAGTATAGAAATGTAAATGCTATTGCTATGTCACAACAAACACTTTGCTTCTCTATGCCAAACCTTGGAAGGTTTCTTCAGAGAAAGTTCATCTTTGCCTCCCTCTGAGCCTGACTTGCTCAGGGTCCTGCAGTGGGTTTCCATGGCTGTGCAGGGATTCGAACCTTATTCTCCAGTGTTGTAGTCCAATGTGCAGACCATGCTGGCTCTTCCCATGAAGTTTGTTGTTGTTGTGTGTCTTCGAGTCACCTCCGACGTATGGTGACCCTATCGTGGGGTTTTCTTGGCAAGATTTATTCAGAGGAGGTTTGCCTCTGAAGCTGAGAGAGTGTGACTTGCTCAAGATCCCACAGGGATGAGTAGGATTCAAGCCCTATTCTGCAGACTCATAGTCCAATGTACAAACCATGCTAGTTCTCCTTCCCATGAAGTTATTTCTTCTTCAATACTGCTGTTCTTTGGGAAATTAATTTGAAATAACTAGTTATTTCTAAAAAGTCATTTCCAACTTATGGGTTTCCATAGCCAAGCAAAGAATTCAGCCTGATCTCCAGGGTAGTAGTCCAACGTTCAAACCGCTACACCACATTGGCCCTCGTTTTATGTTTACTATATAAAAATATTTGCATCTTCATGCATGCTCTTTCCCCCCTAAACATAACGCAATAAAAGGCAGCGGAGGGAACAAAAATGAAAATAGATGAAATAGATGCAGGATGTGATCCTGAGGGTAGTATTGTTTTGGCCACAGTTGAGCGTTTTGTAGGAGGAAGCTGTGAATTTTATGGTACAACCTCAGCAGAGGACCATGCGCAAAAACAAGTTTGTCCTTTGACGCTGGATATTTCCAGCATATTTCAAGGAAGGGAGCATTCTGCCTCATTAAGCCTTTGGAATGCCTTTGACAATATTGCTGGCTTGGCAGGCAGGCAGGGACAGTCAAGCAGCTGCCTAGGAGTTAAAAACATGAGATGATGCCATCTGCTTGTGGGCATGGCCTTTGAGATATGGAAAGCTGGAGAGATGTTGGCATGGCCACTCTCTGTGGAGGAAAGGACAGTGTAGAATCATAGAGTTGGAAGAGACGACGAGAGCCATTCAGACCAACCCCATTACCTCCAAAGAAGGAGACTCTGCCATATTCCGAGGAAGGAGTGTGTTCCACTGTCCAACAGCTCAAGAAGTTCCTCCTAGTGTTGAGGTGGAATCTCTTTTCCTGTAGCTTGCATCCATTGTCCCAGGTCCTATTCTCTGGAGCAGCAGAAACCAAGCTTGCTCCATCATAGAACCATAGAGTTGGAAGGGGAACCTAGAGGCTATAGAGTCCAACCAAATGCATGAACTCTAGCTAGAGCATTGCCAGCAGCAGCTCACCAGCCTCTTTTGGAAGACATTCAGAGCCAGTGATGTTGCGGTTTGGGATACTGGGAGACCAGGGTTCAATTCCCAGCTTGGTCATGAAACCCACTGGGGACTGAGATAGTGCTTTCTGATGATTCACACATTTTGAACCGTGTACACTGTGTACACAAACTTTGTTTTATGCGCACAGTTTCTTGCACAAAATTATTAGAAGTATTGTGTATAAAATTTCCTCCAGGCTATGTGTATAAGATGTAAATGAAATTTAAATGGTTTCGTCTTTAGACTGGGTCCTGTTGCCGAGATATTTCATTACGTTTGTGCAAATATTCCAAAATCTAAAAAAATCCCACATCCAAAATGCTCCCGGTCCCAAGCATTTCAGATCAGGGAGATTCAACCTGTGTTAATTAATGATATTAATTAATTAATATGCTGCTTCGATTGATTAATAAGGCGATGATAGATGGCGACAGACAGAGGATGCTTTGTTCGGAAGGCCTGTTTTTGTCCCTTTTGCAAGAAATACTGCATTGTCCTCTCTCCCCGCGGTTCATGCAAACCGATGGCAAGAAGCCAACTAAGACTTCAGAGGGTTTGCATTTTGGAGCGCCTATGCAGGCTTAATCATCTAATGCTTGACCCTTGTTGTAATACATGAAATTTCTCCAGAGATTATTTCATTTACAATGGGACACACAGAGCCAGGGTTGGCCTCGGGGGTCGGCAGCGTTGGATACCAGCCAAGCCCCACGTCAGGGGGCTCCACGGACACATTGTGGATCCTCCAGGCCCTGTTCAAGTTCCTCCTATTCTCTGTTGCTTGTTCCCCTGCCAACCGTACTGGCCTAAGGGAGGAAGGCAATGCATGGGCAATAGAGGTAAGGTGTGCCCCAAGCCCCCTTCCCCAAAACCATGAAGTCTGCAAACATTGTAGAGGAAGAAAGGTCAATTTCCGTTTGGTTGGAAGAAAGAGGACCATGAATTGTCCGCTCTGACATGAAATCCCTGCTCAGCTATGAAAACTCAATGGTCAAGTCGCATCCTCTCAGCCTCAGAGGAATGCAATGGCAAGCCCCGCAGAAACAAATATTACCAAGGAAACCCTGTGATAGGGTCACCATAAGTCAGAAACAACTTAAATAACAACAACAACAAAAATGTTAATAGCGATTACAAAATTCTGACTTGTTGGAGACATACACAAGAGTAATTCCAACTCATGTTTGCATATGTGTTGTTGTTGTTGTGGAAGTTAGTATTCCCTTTCTCCCTCTGCAAGGACCAGTGTATGACTCACAGTATCACTGATATAGCCATTCCGAACAGTCATTTTATTGTTGGTAGAGAGTGGAGGGAGCTGGAGAAGCATCTGGATATGTGTCCAAAGCCAGATGAAGCAGACCCCGGACATCATCTGCTGAACATCATCCTTTGGACCCTGGCTGAGCTTGGTCTTTGTCTGTTCATGGAAGTATAGCTAGACACTTCTCCAGTTCTCCTTACTCTCCACCAACTGTGGAATGGCCATGGGGGTATTGGAGCAACATAGTGAATCCTGAGCATACAGCCAAATGCCACTCTTACTCTGTGTGTAACCGTGTAGGATCTCAGCCAGTGTTGGCCCAGTCTTTCCTATCCTCCTCTTATGATTTAGTCTACAACTGCAGCTTAGGATCATATAAGAGTTGGAAGAGACCCCAAGGACCATCCAGTCCAACATCATTGTGCCATTCAAGAAGACACAATCCAAGAACCCCTAAACAGATGGCCATCCAGCCTCTGCTTAAAAACCTCCTGAGAAGGAGACTCCACAGCATCTTCCACTGTCAAACAACTATTACTGTCGGGATGGTCTTCCTAATATTGAGGTGGAATCTCTTTTCCTGTAGTTTGCATCAATTGCCCTGTGCCCTATTCTCTGGAATAGCAGCAAGCAAGCTTGCTCCATCCTCAATATGACATCCCTTCAAATATTTAAATAGGGCCATTCTATCACCTCTTAACCTCCTCTTGTCCAGCCTAAACATACTCAGACCCCTAAGCATTTCTCATAGGACATGGTTTTTGGATCTTTCACCATTTTGCTTCAGTCAGCATAGCCAATAACCAGAGGTTTTTATAGCTGCAGCCCAAAGTACATGGAGGACACTGGTTTAAGGAAGGCTGACATGCCCCATACAACAAGTATTATCTAATCTGCAGGTTTTTAAACACCAAAAGAGGCTCATCTCATCTAAAGGGAAGAGCTGTGGATTTTACCAAGACTGTGGAGGTGAAACGGGGAAAGCTGCGCCTGGCAGAGTCCATGCCTTTATTTTCTGCTATAACAAACCCAGCTGGGAGTAGGGAAAGCAGAGCGAGAGCAGTAAACCTCCTCGGACCGGGCAGGATTTGGCAGATGTCTCTCTACTCCTCCAAGAAGGATGGAGGCAAACGTTGCCCGGAGCCAGTGACTCAGCAGATAAGTCTGGAATCCTTGGAGTATCTAATGTTAAATTAATCACATGGCTATCATCCACGCCGTGGAACTTGGAGCCCTAAATGAGCTCAACCCCGAGGAGACAGAAGTGTAATTGTTCACAAAGCTGCTTTTGACATCATGTTTTCCATCCTACGAAGGGCTTTCATACTTAAGGGAGGTAAGCAGAGCCCAGAAGTGGGTTAGGCTAGAGTCCTCTCTATCTCAGCTAGCATCCCAGGTTTGGTTTTGGGTCTTTTTTTGCAAAGGAGTCCATGGGAAGCAAACAAATAGGACAAGAAGGTCTAGCATTCAGCTTCCCTTAGAGTAGGTTCCTTAAAGAGAAGGCAGATACGTCTCCTCCTCCTATTTAGTGGACTGCTCAGGAGTAAGGAAAAGAGCAGCTTGGCTCCTCCTTTCCCCTTTTGCTCTAAACCAGTGGTTCTCAACCTTTGAATCTCTAGACATTTTGGACTTCAGCTTCCAGGAGATCTAGCCAATATGGCCAATGCTCAGGAATTCTGGGAACTGAAATCCAAAACATCTGGAGAACCAAAGGTTGAGAACCACTGCAAATGCAAAGGGATCTTACTGCACCTTTGAAACTAACTAAAAGAGAGAAGTTGGTAGCAAGAGCTTTTGTAAACTTGAACCTATTTCCTCAGATGCTACCAACTTCTCTCTTTCAGTTAGTTTCAGAATGTGCGGCAAGATCCCTTTGCATACTGATTTTCCAGACTAACATGGCTATGCCTTTGAACTGCTGTAAACTAAGGGCCAGTGTGACTGAAACAATGAAAGCAATAAGTGAGAAGGTGATATTGTCCTCCTGTATTGCTTTGCAGGATTCCTATAGAACAATGATAGGGGACAGTCCCAGAACTGAGGGCCACAAACATTAACTTAACTTGCCTTCAAGTGAAATCCAAGTTATGGTGACCATATCATGAGGGTTTATCAGCCAGATTTACTCAGAGGATGTCCTTCTTATGAGGCTGCAAAAGGACGATGTTTCCATCATTCCATCAGTTTTCATGGCTAAGCAAGGATTTGAACCCCGGTCTCCTAGAGTCCTAGTCCAGCACTCAAACCTCTACATTGGGTTGGTTTAACGTGTCTTGTTGTTGTTTCCCTTCAAGTTGTTTCCGACTTACAGCAACCCTAAAGCAAACTTATCACAGGGCTTTCTTGGCAAGTGTCTTCAGGGGGGATTTGCCATGGCCATCCTCTGAGGCTGAGAGAATGTGACTTGCCCAGGGTCAGCCACTGGGTTTCATGGCTGAGCAGGGATTCGAACCCTGGTCTCCAGAGTCACAGTCCAACACTTAAGCCACTATGCCACTCTTATCTTCCCATAAAGATGTGAAGATATCCACACAAACATTTCATGTAATACATAACCATGAACCAAAAAATGATTCTTCCTTTCTAGACGCTCCGTTACTTCTCCGTATTTGCATTTGTTTTCTTAAAAGGTTTAAGAGAGTGTGGCAATTCCTTCTGAAATTGACACACAAGTCTCTTTTTGGCTGGGAAGGAATAAATAAATTAGGATCCATTCTAGAAAATCAAAAGCCTACTCTGATGCCTCACTTGCATCAATATGAAGCACATGGCCATTTGCTATGTAAATAATTTGGGAGTGTCTGGTGTCAGCTCCTTCCCGTAAACGAAATAGTTGTGTGACATGTAACACCGCGTCTTCCGCCAATTGGCTCCACTGCGCTTCCTCCATTTCTCGGGTTTCATTCATTCATGACCTCTCCATGCAGGGAAAGGGAAGAGCGCATAGAAATGTGTTGTGATTGAACATGATATTTGGGAGGAAACATTAATCTCTTTTCAAAGGAAAGGCTTGGGCCAGGACTTTTCCACGCGGGTTTGGAAACGGCTGAACAAAGACTGTGGCTATAGGATGAATATTGCATTCAGGAAATACTTACGGGGTCAATAATTTCAGCATAGATGGGTTGTGTAGTTTTTAACCTGTATTGTACTTAGTAGGTTGCAACCTGCCTCAAGTCCCAATATTGGGAAAAGGCTGGGATAGAAACGAATGAGTAAAACAAACAAATGAAATATTTAAATCAATAAGTAAATAAACTATCAAGAGCTACAATGAATAAAGATGGAATCGAGTGGATCGATGCAATTTTTGAGGCTAATATTGCCTATACATTACTGTTTTTAAGCAAGTATTAGAAATATCTCATCCATAATGAAGGGGTGGAAATCAAGGATGAGAACCTGATTTCAAGTTTCTAAACTGAGTTCCAAAAAGATGTATGCAATCTAAACAAAAACAGCAAAATCTATGACTGAAAAGCAATAATAAAAGGGTAACTGCAGGATTTTGGTTCTGGAGGCCCCCCTTAAATGGCAAAAAGTATGGACAGTTGCATCTCAAATTATTCAATGGCGGCAATGTGAACATGGATATACCAGCACATCTGCACACACACGCCATCATTGAATAATATGGGGTATGGTGATCTGTGGACAGTCAGCTCTATGGATTTGCAGCCCGCTGATATAAAGGGTCCACTATATTGCACTTTGATCCCACATCAACTGTGTTGGCTCCTATGGAATTATGGGGTTTGTAGTTCAGGAGAGCTACTTGCAATTATCTGTCAGATGCTCTAGTTCCGCCCTTTATGCGCATCTCAGGATTCCATGGCAGTCATTGTGGAATCAAAGCACCATAACTGTGTTGTGTGAACTGGCCCCAAGTCAGTCCAATATTAAGGAATATATTTGTACCTTCTTGTCATTGTTAGGCATTTCTGACTTAATGGTGACCCTAAGGCAAACCTATCATGGAGGTTTTTTTGGTAAGGTTTATTCAGAGGAGGTTTGCCATTGCCTTCCCCTGAGGCTGAGAGACTGTGACTTGCCCAAAGTCACCCAGTAGGTTTTGTGGCCGAACTGGGATTTGAACCCTGGTCTCCAGGGTCATAGCCCAACACACAAAACTACTACATCACTCTGGCTCTCATTTGTACCTTCCTTCTAACAAATACTTCTGTGATTTATGTTAAAACTGTTTAAATAACTTTGTGTGTGTGTGTGCACTGTAGAAACTGTTTTGGCAATTTCAAGTCAACAAGCCTGACTTTTATATTGTTCTGTCTCACAGCAGGATCCAGACTTTTTAAAAGGTACATGTTCAGATGCGCTGTCCAGAAAATTGCAAATGGGGCCTTGGGACTTCGTTTGTCCTCCAAGCCTGTCAAAATGGCAATAAAATAAACTGTTCTGGAGACGCTGTATAACTAAACATGATTTTGAAAGTGTATACAGTACATGCCTGGTTGCTAAATTTTTGTCTTTCTCCTTCTGTTTCTTCAGGGTGGGAAGAAGTTTTACCAGGGACCTTGCGGAGGTCGAGACTGCAGCGCAGGATGCAGATGCTTTCCAGAGAAAGGGGCTCGGGTAAGTTGTTGAATCAAAACAGTCCCCAGGTTTCTTATCTTGGCCGTCTTTTCCCCAGATAAAACAAAGTATTTATGCTTAAGACGTGGACTAGTGGGTTCAGGAGGCATGGGAAGTGAAGAAGAACAGCTGCTCAGGAATGCCAGACCTGGCCAAAATAGCTGAAACCTTACCGAAATAAACTTTCTTTGCACACTCAACTTAGTTAACTGGAAAACAGAATAACGCAGATGGCGTTGTATATCCAACCAAAGAAGTACAGGATTTGTGAGTTGTAATGTCTTCTGCAAGGTCTGCGCCCTTCTCCTGAATTATTTTGAGCTTTCCCCAAAGGCATTAGTAGAATTTCTCCTTGCAGCCCATGTATGAGCTGACATATTTCCAGTTTAGTAAATTGTCCCAGTTTGCCAGATTGTCCCAGTTAGATGTAAGAGGCAACAGTAGTCTCTTACTATACGTGAATCTTGGACAGATGTGCCCATCCTTTCCTCCTCTTTAGCTTTCACAAGGCTTTTGCTTCTAAACAAACCATACTTCTCCATGATGTCCAAACACGAGTAACTGTGTCTGTATGGGCCTCCAAATTGCCTATCAACTTTTGGCAACCCCATGAACTCCATGGGGTTTTCTTAGGCAAGGAATGCTCAGAAGTGGTTTTTCCAGTTCCTCCCTCTGAAATAAAGCCGACAGCACTTGGTATTCATTGGTGGTCTCCCACCCAAGTACAAAGCAGATCTGGTCCTGCTTAGCTTTCAAGATCAAGTGGGATCTGGTACCTTTAGGGTATTTCGGCCCTCCACCAAGAGGTCTTGTAGCACCTTTGAGACTCACTGAAAGAAAGTAGTTGGCAGCATGAGCTTACTCCACCTAAAGCATCTTTGAGAGTAGACTGAAATCTACGAAAGCTAATGCTCATGCTGCCAACTTCTTTCTTTCAGTGAGTCTCAAAGGTGTTACATGGTCTCTCTATGTACTAATTCTGCAGACTAACACAGCTATATCTTTGAATTTTACAAAGAAGAAAGTACAAAGGCCAATCCAAAGGCCTATCTAGCTTAGCATTTTGTTCACAGATGGTCCAACCAATTGCCCGTAGAAAAACGGCATGGCAGGGACAAGACTGGGGTCAATCCTCCGCTTTGACCGACTAATCTTCTACTTGCCAGGCCGCCATCGCCAAACTGCCGGCTGGTGACAGATCCTTTCCGCTGGGGCCAAGGCACCTACATTTCCCACAAATGAAGTCACCTTTGATGGTTGCTCCTCCGCATCCTTCTGTCTCTTTCCATTTCTGGGGTTCAGCCGGATTGTTTGAACTGGCTGCCACACTGTTGACCTTGCAGTTCAAACTCGTAGTTTCCTCCTTTGTTAAGATGTCACAAAGATTTTAGTTTGTTTTCATTGCCGACCTGGGAACTTGGATGAACTTTCACTTTATTTCTTGCGGGGGTCTAAACTGTTAGGTCTAGTCGCTGCTTAAACAGCAACAACAAAAAGCAGATATCAGTTCCACAGTGGACTGTGCATGGCAAGAGCCTTTGGGCCTAGAAATCCCAACTTCCATCACTTTAATTGAACATGGAAAGGCATGATTAGCCCTCTATGCATGTAACGGTTGTCCCTGTAATACCATATTCGCTGTCACCACTGCAGATCAGATGATATTATCACACTAAGGCAAATTCCACAACAGTTGCGCTATTGGAAGATAACGGAAGCATAGCACTACAGGGATCTGTAGTTCTGTAAAGTTGTGCAATCGCACTATTAGAATCACATTCCAAATAAAAAAGTTGATTGTGTTGCTGTATCATTAGTATACTGTGACTGGATGTTTCACGCATGCGTCATTATTGTGCTACTGCACATTTCCCCCAAAATACGGTTTCATCCCAAACAGACTAAAATAAAATGTCTATATGTAACAACAGTTCGAATAAAATGCCTCAAGATAAGAGAAATCTACTCTGAAAACAATCCTAGCAAGGAGAGCGAATTGCCTGTGCCAAAGTGCAGTCTGGAAAAAGTGCCACAATAGCCCAAATGCATAGCTTTTGCGCCTTTGCAGTGGCGTGAATGAAGCATTATTGGCAAACCATTCACATGGTTTCCCCATTAATAAGAAGTTACTGGACTATTCCAGGTTGTTCATGGGAGAACTACTGGATGAGTGTGACATTGTGCGAAAATCTTGGTGCGATCTTGCTATAATAACAGGAGCAGTCCTTTCCTCCTTTTTATAACGCCATGTGATAATCTCCATAATCTCCATCCATAGAAGTCTGCATTCAAATGTTTACTCTTTCATAACGTATAATCCTTTGCGTGTGTGCATATGTGTACAGATACATAATACCCACCAGATGCACATGCGTATGCACACACAGATGCTGCCCTTCCCTGCTCTGTGGGTGTTGAAGAAGAAGAGCCTTTCATGGGGGGAAATGAGCTGGTAAACCTAACCCAACACTCCAGACATGGTTGAATGCATGGAAATGCAAAGCCACACTTTTGACCGCTTTATTGTCGTATGCCTTCAAGGCATTTACAATTTATGGTGACTCAAGATGGTGACTCAAGATCTTGGCAAGATTTATTCAGAGAGGTGAAGTCAAAGGCTTTCATGGCCGGAATCCATAGTCTTTTGTGGGTTTTTTGGACTATGTGGCCATGTTCTAGAAGAGTTTATTCCTGATATTTCACCGGCATCCTCTGAAGATGTCAACCACAGATGCTGGCAAAACATCAAGAATAAACTCTTCTAGAACATGGCCACATAGCCCAAAAAACCCACCAAAGACTATATTCAGAGAGGGTTTTCTTTTGTCTTCCTCTGAGGCTGAGCGAGTGGGTTTCCATGGCCAAGTGGGGATTCAAACCCTGGTCTCCAAAGGCATAGTCCAACACTGAAACCATGGCACCTTGTTGGACAGCTAAGCGCTCCAGATTGATGGCCAAACCTGGCCAGGTTTTTGCTAGTTGCCCGTCCTGGCTGGAGCTGATAGGATTATAGTCCTAGAGAATATCATGTTGGGGAAAACAGTCCCGACCAAGGTAGATTTTAGATACTTTGTGCTCTAGGGAAGTTTCAAAAGCTCTCCTTCCCCTCTTCCCCAGAAAGATCTATAGATGAGTTCTATTCAGGCTAATTTAAAGCTTGTCTTAAAGGAGACCATCAACTGAAATGGCAATATTAACATTAACAGATTTCCCCCCTGGTTGTCATTCAGCCTTTGACCTGTAACCTCCAGGAAATTCAGCCCTTGGGGTTTCTTTGTCTTTGTTCTTGCCTTCTTTCAAGTGGTTTCCCATTAGGTGAGCAGCCTAGGGAAAACCCTGTGAAATTCAATGGGTCACCATGACTGCCTTGAAAGCACACAAATACATTCCAAGGGGAAAAGGAGAAGGGAGAGGAAGCTAGCCAACCCTTGAAGATTAAGTAGTTTATATTTTAGCATGAGCTTTCATGGATATCAGCCCACATCTTCCAAAGCCCTACGAGAATGAGGTCAAAGCAGCATTTTTACGCACAGTTGCACAGTGGTAGGAGTGGGACAGAGTGCAAAGGGATACAGAAAAGATGCAAATTGTAACCTGTAAATCCACTTGGAAGAAGGAGCTAGCCATTTCTGCCTAAACTCTTCTTTCAAGCAATTCGGCCACAGTGGGATGTTCACTTGGAAAGCCGGTGATGCTTTGGAAAGTTGGGCTGGATGTGCGCTGTTTTATTAAACCCTCGCAAAACTTGTGAGCGCTCTCCTGTTGCCTTATCTTAGAAGATAGCTTCTTTAAACATCTCTTGAAGTGCGATATATGTTTTCCTTCTCCCCTCTGAGTACGGGTCGTGTGAACGTGTGAACTTTGTTTTCACATCTTCTCAATACCATCAGCATTTTGGGAAGGGGTAAAAAGAAAAGGAAAGGAAAAACCCAACCCTGAGGGCTTCTCTCTCTCTCTCTCTTTCTTTCTTATTTCATTGCATTTTCCAAAAACAGATATTGGGCAGCTTTCTATCGTTCTTTCTCTCATCCCTGGAGGGTTTTTTAATTTGGACGCGTTCATATTTATTTTATTTTTTATGCATTGCAGTTCAGAATTGCTTACTTACTCTTAAAAAAAATAAATAACAGGCACTTTTTAAGCATTTATTTTGGAAACCTGATACAGTGGTACCCCGGGATACGAATTACCCAGCTTACGAATTTTTCGGGATACGAAAAAATCCCATAGGGATTTATTGTTTCGGCTTACGAAGGTTTTTTCGGGTTACGAAAAAACCCTGGCGCTGTTTTAAATGGAAAGGCCGCCACCGGAGGGCAGCAGAGAGCTATTTTTTCCATTAGCGCCTATGGCAATTCGGCTTACGAAGGTTTTTCGGGTTACGAAATTAGCCGCGGAACGAATTAATTTCGTAACCCGAGGTACCACTGTATTCAGCCTTTCCACTAGAAATAGTATTCAAGATGGCGAACGACTGGAACGCTTAATAATAAAGCCATAGCATCGAATCGGAGAAGAACATTTCTTAGTTTAAAAAGAAGCAGAAGCAGACTGAACCCATAGTTAAAACCTAATAATAATAATAATAACAACAGAAGATTATAATAGAATCTTAGAGTTGGATGAGATGACAAGGGCCATCTAGAACCATTCCCAAGGCTGTTTCATTGCCTGCTCCCTGCCTTATTTCCTTGTTGTAGAGCCAGCCCTCTGCATCCACAGATTCTTTATCTATATATTCAGAGCAAAGTTTGGTTTTGCCATTTCATATGAAGACACCATTTTATTATGCCTTTGTATTTAATGGGACTTGAGTATTCACTGGGTGTCCTGAAACTGAACCCCGGCAGATACCAAGGGCCTACTATAATATACTTTCAAACTAACTCTGACTTATGGTGACTATCCTAGGTTTTTCTTTATTTGGAGAGGTTTGCCATTGCCTTCCTAAAAGGCTGAGCGAGAATAACTTGCCCAAAATCATCCAGTGGGTTTCCATGGCTGCGCACAGATTCGAACCCTGTTTTCCAGAGTCCTATTCCAACACTTAAACCACTATACTATGCTGGTTTATTTCATATATGCTCACATATTCTCAACTAAAAATCTTTTCCCTTTACTTTATCCCTCTTACATTGCTTCTCTTTATTTCGTTTCCCCTTGAATATAGTCAATGTTGCTACACCGGGTTTTAAATTCAAAGAAACCCACACATTCTGTTGACCCAAAGAGATAACCTTATCTGATAATATATGGCTTCTGATCCATAACAAACACTGGTATTTTCAATATTTGTCAGTGAGGATTAGCTCCAGCCGGCCAAGGAGTCACGGTTATCTTTTCCTCCCAATGGGCGAACGTGAGAAAGAAGGAGGCAGGGATCACTCCGCTGTTTTATTTGGGGGGATAGGAGAGAATTATCTTCAAAGTTAAGAAATCTTGACCATCTGTTAGCTGTTATTTGACATGTTTCTGGCAAACGTTCAGGTGAAAATGAGGTAATAGTAAGTCAAACAAACTCCACTGTGCCAATGTTGTTTTTATTAACCACCACCAAAGACCTGCGCTTTGAGATTTCCAAAAGGGCCTTCGGTGGCTGCCAAATGGGGCATTAAGCAATTAGCCTCCATTTCCCCTCTCCCACTTAGTACAACGAGTTCTGGCCACAGGTTGGATGCCTGTGCATGCCTCCGGTTGCGAAATAAAAAGCCGTACCTTGCAGTTGCTACCTTCTCTTTCTTCTCAATCGCTTCATACAACTGTGTGATCGAGGAGGAACCTGTAGGTTTGGGCAGAGATTCTGTAATGTCTTGAGAAGGTTTACCCAGACGTCTCAAGGGAGAGGCGCTGCTGGGTCTTGAACATCTTGAGTGTTTGCTTGGTCACGATGGCTCTCAAAACAGGGCCATTTGTTGACCTTTCTGGCTGTCAGTGCCTGCAAGGAGGACTTGGAAATCTTCTTTGCAGGCAGCTGTGCTGCTCTTCCCAAGCTCATCCTGACCCATTTCTCCTCCCACGTTCGAAAGAGGAGCCAAGGGTCTTGCAGTGATCTTTCAGAGCTCCACATTGTTTTGCAAATAACTAGCAGAGCGTCTTCCCCTATTTGATCCCTGTCAGCTCTCAAGTTTGTTTGCTGTTGTGTGCCTTCAAGTCATTTCTGACTTATGGTGGCCCTACAGTGGCAGATGTGGTGGCTTAGTGGTTAAGACACCACTTCTGATGACCGGAAGATCGGAAGGTTGACAGTTCGAGGCCCGAGTGCTGCATGATGGGGTAAGCTCCTATCACTAGTCCCAGCTTCGCTCAACCTAGCAGTTCAAAAGCATGCAAATGCAAATAGATAGATAGATAGATAGATACCACTTCTCAATGGCAAGGTAACAGCATTCGTTGCAGTCATGCAGGCCACATGACCACCAGAGCAATCTTCAGACAACGCTGGCTCTTTGGCTTAGAAACAGACATGAGCACCATCCTCTACAGTCGGTTACAATTAGACTTTCATGTCAAGGGACTACCTTTACCTTTTACAGAGTTTTCTTGGCAAGATTTGTTCAGGGGAAGAGGTTTGCCATTGCTTTCCTCTGAGGCTGAGATACAGTGACTTTGGTTGTAGCTGTACAAGTAACTGAAAACTGCAGTTACTCTGCAGATGGGATGCAATTATCCTTCATTAAGGTATAACCACAATTGCAGGGTTGACATGTCTTCATTGCTAGGGAACAAAGCCAGTATTGAGCTACTTCTGAGCTGTGTTCAGAAGATGCTCTGATAATGCTGGCTGAGGAACAGAAGACAACAGTTTGGAAAGGGCTATTCAGGAAATAGGGACCCAAATGTGACAGCTATAAAATCCAGTCGGCTGCATGGCTGAGTTGAGACTTGCACCCTGTTCTCTAGAGTCAAGAATCCAATGCTCAGACCTTGGACCATGAAATAGTTGAAAGATTTCCCATACATTGGATCAAACAATGATCAGAACGGAGACTGCAGTCAAGAAATATGAAGGCGACTAGGAATGGGTCGGGCATCCATGAAAAGAAATAGACAAGATCCTAACGGTGTAAAGATATATGATTGGAGAATACAGTTAGAATTGTCCAAGCCGTTGTGTTTCCCATCACCATATACAAATGTGAAAGTTGGACAGTGAAGGAAGCAGATAAAAAGAAAGGCATTTGAGATGTGATGCTGGAGAAGAGTGCTGAGGAGACCATGGATGGCCAGAAAGATAAACAAATGGGTCCTTGAACAGATTAAGCCTGAACTCTTCCTGCACTCTTCCAAATCGCCAAGCAAAGTTGCTTCTGGAGTGTATGGAACCATCTGTTGGTCTTTTCTTGCCTCTTGCCAAGGATCACATACTCCTTTTTTACGTGCTGCAGATGAACTTGGTGGAAGGGAAGGGACATCGAAACACTTGCCTGCCTTAGATGTGATTTATGATCTGTTGTTGGAAGAAAAGGATATGGATTAGATTTTATTTGCCCACACACACTTACTATTGGACCTCTCTGCTGTTGAGCCCTCAATGCTTCAGAGCTGAAAGCCAATCTTAATGGAGGATTTATGGAACATTGGTCAATTGTGTCCCATTTTCTTTCTTGTGATAACATGAGCCATTGTTGCATGACAGTTGCACATTCGTGGAGTGAGCCAAGGAAGGAGGGAACACAAACACACCCTGTGTTATTGCTATGCTATCTTTCAGCTGAAAGTTGAGAGCGTGGAGCTGAAACTGTGGAACGGCAGGGCCATTCCAGGGTCCCATTTCTACTACAGAATTATAGCACTAGATTCCACTTTAACTGCCATAGTTTCATCCTATGGAATCCTGGGATTTGTAGTTTGTTCAGGAACTAGGGCTCTTTGGCTATGGATTCTAAAGCCCCACTCTAAACTGCCAGAGAACCAGCATGATGTAGTGGTCTGAGCATCGGACTACGACCATGACAACCAGGGTTCGATTCCCCACTCGGCCAAGGAAACCCACTAGGTGATCTTGGTTGAGTCACATGCTCTCAGCCTCAGAAAACTTCGCAATTGGTTCCTGCTTAGGGTTGGCAATATGTCGGAAACAACTTGGATGCACACATCAACTGCAACAAAACTGCCGGACAAAGGGTTCTGTGAGATGTTGCCATGGCAGTTGAAGTGGCGTTGTAGTGCTATAATGGTGTAGCGTGAATGGGTCCCACTTGATTTTGCTGCCTGGGAAAGAGAACAAGATGCTGTACCTCCCCATTCTGCCTGCATTGGCAGCAAAGTCTTGCTTCAGTTATCTTTCCAGTACTGGAGTAGCAGTCTTCAAGTAGTTCCAGGGGGCTCTCTGGCTTCTCTTCAGACTGGACAGTCAGCCCTCCATATCTGTGATTCTTCATCCATAGATTCAACCACCCATGGCTTAAAAATATATTTTTTTAAATCCAAAAAGCAAACCTTGATTTCACGATTTTATACAAGGGCCACCATTTTACTATGCCATTGCATGTAATGTGACTTGAGCATCCACAGATCTTTGTATCCATGGATAGGGAGGGTGGTTCCTAGGACCAACAGATACCAGGACTGGTCACCATCTTCCTGAAGTGGATGCATTTCTTCATTCACTTTTGTATAAATAGCCATCCTATGGCCACCTTGTACCTAGATATCTCGACCCAGTGGTTCCAGTAGGATCTAACCCATTGGTTCCAGTAAGGTCTAACTCAACTTAGTCTGGATCCAACTAGGGGTCATTATGCTTTCTAAAAGGCAATGGAAGAGAAGAGAAGAGAAGAGGAAAAATTATCAAATTTCACTGAAGATTTTAGATGCTGGATAGAGAGGTACAAATGAATGCAAAGTTTCACCTTTCTCCTAAATTCTCCAAAGAGATTATGAAATGCAACATAAAGCTAGCCACTTGGACAGCTATAGGGGCAAAAAGTCAAGATGAATGCCAAAAAATTAAATTAAATTAAAAATAAAAACCCTAGCCAATAGGAGGCTATGCCAAAAAATAAAGAGGCAAACCTAATTAGGTTTTGAGGAAGTTGACTAGCCACAAAGCCGGAGGCCAAATGAACTTTCAGAGTCAAATGGTTAATCCAGCAAGTTTGCCTTGGTGCCAGTTGGCTTGAAACAAAGAAACGCATCTTATGGCTCTTTCTAGAAGAAGGATATTTAGTGCCCCAGATGCAAAGCAAAAGGGTTCTTCAAACAGGGCGGGAGGGGAAAGACTTAGATTTTGAAGCAGACTGAAACACATCCTCATACTTTCATCAGACGAATAAGGCTAGGAAAACTCTCAAGGGTGTTTTTCAAAGTGTATTTACTTAAGCTAACCTTCCTTAACACTCGAGAAATACTGTTGTGGCATGTTAGACTCTATTGCAGAACAGTGTATTTATTGTTCGATGAAAAATCTGGGCAACTTGTGCCCCTCCAGACATTGTAAGGCTGCAGTTCTTGTCAACCCTAGCCAGGCAATGATGTGGGATGATAGGAGCTGTAACCCAACCACATCTGGAGAGCTAGATCTTGCTTTGTATTTGGTTGTTTGTTTGCTTTGTTTTAGATCTCATTAATAAATCTGGGCAGATCAGCCAACAAAGAGAAGCTGTGCCAATCTAAGAGCATGATCTGGACTTGCCAGTCTTTGGGCCCCTTTTAAGGCTTGTCTTAACTTAACTAACAAGTGTTTGAGTCTGCATGGTTGACCCAACATGGAGGCTGATCTTCTCCAAAAACAACTGTCTTGGACACTGGTTCTTCACAAGTATATACTTGATGGTTCTAAAATAGCTATGTCAAGCATCTACTCTGAATCACCCTGCATCTTAATTCTTAGTTTCCCTACATGAACGACTCTCTTATCTAAAATGTAAAGATAGCCATATGGATATAAAGGGTGGGGGAATCAAAATTCATGGTATCGCCCTACTTTTATTAGTTCAACTCAGAGATAACAAAGGTTCTGGAAGACTTCAAGATCTCCAGATCTTTTAATCAGGCAACCTGTTAAAATAGATAGTCATTTGGACCATTGATGATGCTCACTTATGGCGTCTCCACAGTCGGAAGACAGAATAGGAGAGGAATGTTCACAGACATTTAAACTGGGCTCTTCCAAGTGATGCAATGGTTTCAGGTTTCATCTGGAACTGCTTCTAGGACTGCTGGGAACAGGAAAGTAACAAAGAAGAGTCAGTCAAGCCGCCATTTCTGGAAATATACAATCCAGCTGTTGTTGAGAAGTGTCTCCTTCTTGGGCGAAACCCACTGACTCCTTTCTCAGTAGAAAACAATTCAGGAGAACTTTATATATAAACAAAGCTGGGTTTAATTTTAAGGATTGTTTTTAAAAAGTCAATTGAAGCTAAACTGGGCAGCTTGGGTGCTTTACCTAAATAGTCGGAAGTCTTGGTAGAACTCAAGGGTATAGTTTTTTTAAAGTAAGTAGACCCTGCAAGCCTGAAATGTACCTAAGTTAACAATTTAAGTCCTATAAAAATCCCTTAGGATCCTATAAAGATCTACTAAGAAGAACTAAGTACTAAAAAGTAAGCCTCGTTGAGTTCAGTTGGGTTTACTCACCCGCATGTAGGTCTAGGTTTGCAGCGTGATTTTGACATCAGCTTTCATGGGGTCTGCCCTAACAGAGAGGAAGAAAACAATCTCGTCCTGGATTTGGGTGCAAGCTTGAATTCATCAGGATTGCTCACATTTGGAGAGTGAGCGGGTGGACATTTTATTGATCGCAGCTGTTAAAACATGGCTGCACTAAACAGCATTAACCTTGCTTGACTTTTTGTAATGTTGCGCTGGTCGTCTTAGACACGAAGCGAGACGATGAAGTGATGTCTCCTCAAAGCCTTCCGCACAAGTTCAGGATGTCTTACCCCTCAGAAAGGAGCGTCGCTCGGCTTTCCAGCTGAGATTGTGGTGTGCCTTTTAACCGTGCCTTGGTTTGTTTTCTTTGAGTCCCCTGCTTTCCAACCCACCCTCCTGGCAAACATGTCAGAACAACTGACTTTTGTCCTTATGGCGAATCAGATAATCCTGGCGCAGAGGGAGAGATGGAGAATCTCAGAGTTAAAGATGCACGTCCGAGCGAAAAAAGAACATTTGGTTCTTACAGCTGCTCCCCAGTTACTTGAAGAGAAGTACTACTTGAGTGAAAGAGTAGTTAATGTTCCAGTTCGTTTGTTCTTGGTTTTTGGAAAGAAAGCTTGGAAATGTATATTTAAACAATAAAAATAAATGTGTTCTGTTGTAAGGCCGAGACACTCCTCCCTCAGAGTAGTTTGGCTTGTAGTTTTAGTTTAACAAGTTGCTTTTATACTTGTTCCTCCACATTTGCGGCTTTGACTTTTGCGGATTTGATTATTCATGGATTTTATTAATATGTTCTCCCTAGGAATATCTAGGTCCTCCAGCGCAACTCTATGGTCAACTTTAACCAAACATCACACTGAAGGACCTATATATTCCTAGAGAGAACACTCTGCTAGGAGTTTGTAGCTCCTCCAGTGCAATCCTATGGTCAATGTCTGGCAGTTACTGACCACAGAGTTGCACCGGAGGACCTAGAGATTCCTAGAGAGGCCTTCTCTTAGGTAGAAAGAATAGTGTTTTGGTTATTTGTGGTTTTTCCACATTCCCAGGGGTCCTGTGTCCTACCCCAGTAAATGTAGAGGAACAAGTGTACAAATCACACTTACCTCCCATTCACTCCTTTGATTTCCGCAACAGAACAAGCCAACATATGAGACAGTGCTCCACCATTTTGTAGTTACTTCTTGTTGTTGTGTGCTTTCGTGTCATTTCCAATTTATGGCGACCCTAAGGCAACCTATCCTGGGGTTTTCTTGGCAAGATTTGCTCAGAGGAAGAGGTTTGCCATTGCCTTCCTCTGAGGCTGAGAGAGTGTGACTTGCCCAAGGTAGTAGCTACACAAGTAACTAAAAACTACAGTTATTCCGCAAATGGGGTGCAGTTATCCTTCATTAAAGTATGACCATGACTTCAGTGTTGGCATGCCTTCAATACTGGGGAACGGAGCCAATATGGAGCTACTTCTGAGCTGAGTTCAGAAGATGCTCTGATAACGTTGGCTGAGAAACAGAAGACAACAGTCTTGAATGGGCTGGATTTTATTCAGGAAAGAGGGATACCCATTTAACATATAGATCCTCTGTTTTTCATTTTAATCAACTAGTTTATTCCTTAAATTCCATGCAATTGCCGAAACAGTCTTCAAAGAAACTCTGATAATTCGATGCCTCAAGAGGAGATGGCCACAAGTGCTTGTAATAGTGTCAAGGAAGACATCACTGGAGCTGAGATTATCTGGTCAGCTGTTATAATACTCCGCGTACTTAAAAGCCATATCTGAAGTTTGTTTTTGAATAGTTGTCCACTTACGTTCTGTGGCTAGTAACATCTGCTGTTAGAAGAAGAACGGTCTGGAACATCTAATTGCTTTTGATGCCTCTGTTATCATAGGATCTGACTTGGCTTTCATGGAAGCACAACAGATGTAACTATTGACACAGGCTTTGTTTTCTGAATTAGTTTTTCCAACCCTCGCTGTTGTAACCATACTCAGTCCCTCATTCTTCCCCTATTTCATCATTTAAATTCTCCAGATCTCTCTCAGGTATTTAGGCTGTCTACAAACATCAGTATAAAGTCAGGGTGGTGTCGTGGTTTGAGTGTTGGACTACTACGCTATCAGATTCAATTCCCTTTCTTAGCCATGGAAACCCTCTGGAACCAGAAGCCTGTTTTTGTGACTCTTACCATCTCACTTTGGCCTGTTACAGACTGCCAAAATAAAGCTGCTTCGGGTCTCTTTGGAGGTATGCTGTTTAAATGATGCATGCATCCTAAGAATGTGGAAGCTGCACCAAAGCTGCACTCCAGTGCTTAGGAATGGAGTGTGGCTTTGACGCGACCTCCGGACTCTTAGGACCCATGCATAATTTAAATAGCATACCTCCAAAGAGACCCCAAGCAGCTTTATTTGGGCAGTCTGTAACAGGCCTTTGTCTTGCAAAAAATGTTGGATTGCCTTTTCTGGAACCAGACCAGTATCTCCCTAAACTACAAATCCCAGGATTCCATAGGAAGCAGCCATGGCAAGTGAAAGTGGAATCGTAGCACTATAATTGTGTAGCATGAAAGGGCGCCAGCAATCAAGGAGCATGCCCTTTTTGGTGCCCACAAACCCTCCAACAACAGGGTTCTCTTATGAGCGAGTACCATCTTTTCCAGTCTGCGCAAGCAAAAGACAAACCCTAAGATCCTTGGCTAGAATATCTTGAAGTTCGTGCTTTTAAAAAAATGTTGACAGATTTTGCCACGGGTGAGATGTCGTGCTTTCTAAGATTTTACAGATTTCATTGTAACATGAGCATTTTGTTTATTGTTCTTATTATCCATTCTCTCCGTCTCTCTTTTTAGCAGATTATGTTTTCCTTCTTTCTTTCTTTCTTGAGTGACGTGAGGAATTGCTTTGAGCTCCAGAGGAAAAACACATTTAAATCAGGCATCTTGCTGAAAAGCACCCACTGCCTCTGTTGAATTGCAGACATTTCTATCTTCCCGCTATGAAAAATACCCTGTCCTTGTAAGTCTAGCAATTCCATAGATATCCAAAAAGATATTCACATAGATAATCACAAAGGCAGCATAGACCAGTAGTTAAAAACAGAGCACCAAGGACCTGTTGTTTCTTCCCTGTCTTTGTCCATCCTCCCTTTAGTAGTTGTAATTCTTCTCTGTTTTGAACATACAATAGAATATCAGTTTGAGTTCACCACACATTGCGCTCATAGCAATCATGTCAGTTTTGATATCATATCAAAATCCATAATTTTGGCCCAAAACCTGCCTTCGACTTATATATGAGGTTGACTTATAGTCGAGTATATACGGTAATGTGAAGTCGAAGGCTTTCATGGCCAGCATCTATACTTTTTGGGCTATGCGGCCATGTTTATTCCTGACATTTCACCAGCATCTGTAGCGAAAGATGCCAGCCACATAAACTCTTCTAGAACATGGCTACATAGCCCGAAAAACCCACCAAAAACTATGGATGCCGGCCATGAAAGCCTTCGACTTTATATATGGTACCTTTGCACCCTATTCCCTTTGCCATCATTTATGAGAAACAGCTCTCCCTGGGGTTTTCACTTCTCCCTGGCTTGTTCTGCCAAGACGTTTTCCGAAGCCATCTTTTATTTATTGGTTTTTGTTCATATTTCCTAAACGGTTTGGCCTGGGAATTGGCATACAGCAAACAGTGGGGGTGTGTATAAGAGAAGCCTTGAGCATCCCAGAGGGACCTTTAACCACTTCCCATCATCGCTGCCACCAGCCCACTTCCAAAGAGTTTGTTGGGGAAGGAGTGATGGAGGGGAGAGTCTGAATCTTGGAAATGAAAGCCTGGTTTTCATCAGGACTTGATCAGTGAATGAGTGCTGTGGTCAATGTGGCTTTCCTGCGTTTAAGCTGAACAGGCTGTGAAAACTGTTGCCTTGTTTGCAAGGGGAAAGGGAGCTGACCAAGTTATTGCCTCTCTTCCCACCCTGATCCGAGCCGCAAGGCCACACAGATAGGTGCTCCTTTTGGAGAATGTAACCTTAAGCACTGGAAAATTCTGGACAGCAAGGATAAATAAGGTTTTCTTTTGTTGTTAGCTGCCCTTGAGTCGGTTCTGATTCATGGCGACTCCATGGATGAGACATCTCCAAGTATCCCTCTCCTCCACTGCTGTCTTGCCCAGATCCTGCAAGCCCTTGCCCATAATAACCCCCTTAATTAAGTTTATCATTGGGTTTGTGGTCTTTCTCTCCTCCTCCTACCTTCCATCTTTCCTAGCATCTGGAGGACTAAAGTTTTGGATATACTGGCTAGAGAAATGGTGGTCTCCTCTGGATGTCTTTTGAAAGAGGCTGGACAGCTACCTGCTGGGGATGTTCTAGATCAGTGATGTCCAAACTCTGGCCCTCCAAGTGTTTTGGACTTGAGCACCAAGAAGTCTCAGCCATCTTGGCTAATGGTCTGGGATTCTGGGAGCTGAAGTCTAAAACACCTGGAGGGCCAGAGTTTGGACATCACTCTTCTAGAACAATGGTTCCCAAAGTTTGTTTCTCCAGATGTTTTGGACTTCAGCTCCCAGAATTCTTGATTCTTGGCCAAGCTGGCTAGGGCTTCTGGGAGCTAAAGTTCAAAACACCTGGAGAAACAAACTTTGGGAATCGCTATTCTAGATGGAGATCCTGCATTGAGCAGGGTCTTGATGTAGCCCTGATTGCAAGAACTGTAGAGTCTTTGAAGACTTTCTCACAGTGGGAAGAAAATTGCTAAATTTGTTCATTCCATCCTCCAAGGAGAAAATATGCAAAGCTTTACGTCCTTAGCATTCATCAGGTGTATGTATTCCTTGTTGCGACCGTTGCCATCCTAAAGCTCCACATATATTTGTTCTGGCTCAGAAAGGACCTCGTAAAGAGAACCTTTCAGAGTTGGCACACTCAGGAATAATTATATATATATATATATATATATATATATATATATATATAGCTTAGAGGTGACGACAAGTGCTTGAGGCCACCTCTGCTGGTTTCTGTACATTTGGATATCAGCAAAGTATATCAGCAAATATTTATGGACAGTGAAAGGTTGTATTAACACTGTGTCACACGAGGGATCGGTCTTAATTGAGGAAGAAAGCTGGTTCTGCTGACCATGCCAGATTTCTCTTAATATTTATAAGAGCGCTAGTGTGTTTACTCTGAATCTCAACAGCTTGCCGGATTCGTATGATGAACACCTGGGCCCTTCTTGGTAGGACTTTATGAGAAGGTCTGCATTTGAATTCAAAGCTTATAAGAAGTCATCTTAAGGCTTGATCCCCTTCGATGTTCTCCTCAAAATGATCAATCCGTGCCACATAAGAGCACTTTCATGTGCCTTGCGGGTAGCATTTAGAGACATAGCCATCACGTTAGTCAGGAATATCAGTATGCAATATCTTGTAGCACCGTTGAGACTCAATGAACGAAAGAAGTTGTAGCATAACATTTTGTTGACTAAGGTCCAAAACACACTGCAGAAATAATCCAGTTTGAGACTGCTTTAATTGCCCTGGCTCGCTGCTAGGGAATTCTGGGAACTGTGGTTTAGTGAGACATTTAGCTGCCTCTGTCAGCGAGTTCTGGTGCCACAATAAACTACAATTCCCAGGATTCCCCAGCACTGAGCCAGGGCATTTAAAGCAGTCTCAAACTGGATTATTTCTGCAGTGTATTTGGCCCATAGTCTGCTTCCTCAGATGCATAGAGTGCATGGAGCTTAGGTTTGCCATAAGTCAGAAATGACTTGGGGGCACACAATAATGCTTTAGGCAACCTTCCTCAGGAGCTATTTGAACTATAACTTCATGCACATTCTGTGCATGTTTTTCTTTGAAGGTGAGTGGCATCTTGGTGTAGCAATAGACTCTGCTTCAGGTTATGTGTATTAACAGTCCCTGCAAAAAATCCAAGGACCATTTGGGCAGATAAAACTCCCTTCCCTGAATGCCCTCCAAGCATTTCTTTGCAACCGATTCATTCAAGCTGCAAACATTTGGACGGACTCCATAAAGTTTGGCCTGGCAATAGCTGTGCAAATGTATTCCTAAACTCTGGGTTTGCATGGAATTGGTATTCACTGGCCAGCTGTTCTTCACTGTTATTTCTAGAAGGAAAACAGGCTCCAAATGAGAGGAAAGGTGCTCATGGTTTGCCCAGATTTGCTAGAAATGAAGCTTGGAAGTAACTTTCTTCTTGTAATTCATTACTTGCTGTTAATTCATATTTTGCTGTAAATGAGGCACAGTGAGGTTGCATTACAGTTGCATTATTGTTACAAGGGGAAAGCCACTAATTTTGTAACGTAACATTAACTGATTTAGGTTACTTTGGCTGGAATCCCAACTAGAGTATACCCCTTGAAGCAATGGCTGAATAGTGAGTCAACATGTTAGGTAATTCCCTTTGATTGAATGGGTCTACTAACAGGGTTTAAATCTTTTATTGTTATAAGAGAGCTGTGTGGCCTCACCACTTAAATGTTTTTCATACTACAGGCCAGTGACTGATGGCATTCTGCTATTTTAAAGAGTAACTTGGAGTCTAAAATCCCATAGGGACCACTGGGGCCATCAATGCAAAGTCAATGCAGGAATACACATCTAAAGCACTCCCGAATGTTGGCCATCCAACCCACTTGAAAGACCTCCAAAGAAAAATAATCCACCACTTTCCAAGGCAATTTATTCCACTGTTGAAAAGCTCCTACAGTCGAGAGTTTTTCCCTAATGTTTCGGTGGAATTGCTTTCTTAAACTTTGAATCCATTGGCTCACGTTCTAGTCTTTGGAACAGGCAGAAAACAAGCTCGCATCTATACAGTGCACAAAGCTAAGAGCAGCTGGTTTAAATCGCCCTTCTAAATATTTATGGCTATCTGAAAGTATCTGCCAAAAACCCAAACAAAACCCCACTACCCCTTGAGACCAACAAACCCTCCGAGCAGAACAAATTATAACAACTGTGAATATTTCCCCAATTTTCTTGGCGTTTGTCTGTTGCGTATATGTTCTGGCAGAATTGGGTATTTCCACAGATACTTTTGCAACGGGAGATGGAGGGACCGAACCATACACAAATTTATACACAAGGCCATGAACCTCTGCATTAAATAGATGCAAGACCAAGACAGAAAGTTGCACTGGAAGTATCTCAAAGAAGCAACACTCCCTAGTATTTAAGGTTGCATTTACACTGAGGAATTAATGCACATTAACTGCTGTGGCTCAATGCTATCAAATTCTGGGCTTTATAGTTTTGTGAGATGTCTAGCCTCCTCTGGCAGAGAGCTCTGTTGCCACAGCAAACTATAAATCCCAGAATTCCACAGGATGGGGCTATGACAGTTAAAGCAGTGTCAGGCTATATTAATTCTGCAGTGTGGCAGCAGCCTAAGTTCAGCACTGGAAACAGCTGATCTGCTGCCATTGTAACATCCATACTGCCCCTTGTGGTTCCTTTGGGTTAATTTGTCCATAAAGAAAGAAACTGAACATATTTCCCAATTGCATTGTTTTAGAACCATCCACCCACCTTTGGACTGATCTATAACATCATAGGATCAACAGAGCTCTTCTTTTCCTTGTTTGAGGGTTGCTTTTGGTCATTGACGTTGGCTTGTTGGTGCTTTTAGCAGCCCTCTTCACAGACATTACATACATGAAGGGGAAGGGGAAGCCTGTAAGAGGAAAAGGCCTGGGACTCAATAGTGATGCTGCTTCTCTAGCCCCATCTCTTGACATCCACATGCAAATAATGGAGGCTTGAGCCAAGGAAGTCTGTGGACTAAATCCAGTGGTTAGTCACATGTAGAGTAGACCAACAGGATCAATAAATAAATGTTGGTTTGACACGTCCATTTTATGAAATGTGCCAATTATGATACTAGAATCGTAGTCTCATAGGGTTGGGAGAGACCACAAGGGCTATCCAATCCGTCACATTCTGCCATGGAAGAAGACACCATCAAAGCACTCCTGACAAATGGCCATCCATCTTCTGTTTAAAAACCTCCAAAGAAGGAGACTCCACCATTCTCCGAGGGAGCATCTTCCACGGTCAAAAAGATCTTGCTATCAGGACATTCTTCCAAACGTTTAGATGGAATCTCTTTTCCTATAGTTTGGATCGATTGCTCCAAGACCTAGTCTCTGGAGCTGCAGGAAACAAGCTTGCTCCATCCCCAATATGACATCCCTTCAAATATTTAAACCCAGCTATCGTGTTAACTCTTAACCTACTCTTCTCCAGGCTAAACAGACCCAGCTCCCTAAGCTGGATCATGGTTTATTCAGTGCCTGGTGTTTAAGCAGCTCATACTTTTTAGTGCTTGAGACTAATCCCTGAAAGAGAAAGCAAGAATTTTCCTGTAAGTGAAATAGAGGAGGGCACCAGAACTGGGATGGAGGGCTATCTTCCACCCCTTGCTCTTCCATATGGACTACATGGGTATGCCAAAGCCCCTAGATCCATCAGTCTCAAGCCCCCAGACCCATAACCCTCATACTTACAATGTGCCAGAACCCACACACCCCACATTGGCTGCAACTGAAACAAGAAGTGAGCAACATTGCAGGTTTATTTTCCTAGCCTTTGGCAGGCTGTGTGAACAGAAAGCTGGACTAGAAGGACCTTTGGCCTCATCCAGTAAGGCTGGGCTTATGTTCTGACATGTCTCTCCTGCTTCCGATGTGACATGAGGATTCGGAGGCGGCCTTTTGAGCCGGAGAGGATGGGTTCCTGAGACAATGCCTCTTCTGACCCTGGATCAGCCAAGCGGACATTGTGGTTGGTGTCAGCACTGGCAGCTGTAGCGAGGGAATGTAAAAACAACCCGGAAGTCTGGCTTGCCTCTCTGGGTTGCATGCTTCAGCCAAGAGATCTCTTTCATGGCAGCTTGTGTTAAAGGGCAAGAGCAGAAGTAGCCCCTCCGGCCGATCAAAGCCCTCAAGGGGAAGGCTTGCCCCTGTATCTCATGGCTAGGGTTGCCCAGTTGGATGTAAGGCAGGGATCCCCTAACTTTGCTTCAAATACCTAAATTCATTGACATTATTCCATGCAAAGATACAGCTGTCTTAGTTTGCAGAATCAGTATGTAGAGAGATCTTGTAGCACCTTTGAGATTAATTGAAAGAAAGAAGTTGGCAGCAGGAGCTTTCCTAGACTCCAGTCTACTTCCTCAGATGCAACAGATAAGGAAACAGACTTCAGTCTACAAAGGTCATGCTGCCAACTTCTTTCTTTCAGTTAGTCTCAAAGGTGCTACATGATCGATCTCTCTACGTAATTATTCAATACAGTCAGCCTCTGTATGGATCTTTTATCCATGGAGTCAACCATCCACGGCTTGGGAATATTAAAACATAATATAAATCCCAAAAGCAAAGCTTGTTTTTGCCATTTTAAATAAGGGAAACCATTTTGCCTTTGTACTTTAACTGGATCTGCTGTGTATCTTCAAGTCAAAAAGTCTTAATTTCCCATTGAAGATACAACTGTTTCAAAAGAGCTTTCTGGTTTACCCAGGCCTTTAAATATCTTTGGACATTCCAGTGTTTATTTTAATATATATATTTTACAGGGCAGTAGAATTCAAAGGTACAGTTGTGTTCATCTGTAAAGTCAGTATGTAAAGAGATCTTGTAGCACCTCTGAGACTCACTCAAAGAAAGAAGTTGGCAGCATGAGCTCTCATAGATTTAAGACTAACATATCAGACTTAAGTTTAGGAAAGCTCATGCTGCCAATTTCTTTCTTTCAATTAGTCCCGAAGGTGCTGCAAAATCTCTTTACATACATTTTACAGAGTTATTGTTGCGCTGTAGCAACATTTGATTTCAGCATTGTGGGTTTACTGTGAGGGCCAGGCTGGTGTAGTGGTTTGAGCGTTGGACTAGGACTCTGGGAGACCAAGGTTTGAATCTCTGCTCAGCCATGGAAACCCACTGAGTGACTTTGGGCAAGTCACATCCTCTCAGCCTCAGAGGAAGGCAAGGGCACACCTCTTCTGAAGAAATCTTGCCAAGAAAACTCTAAGATAGGGCTGCCATAAGTTGGAAACAACCCAAAGGCACACAACAACCCAACAAGGGGTTCTTACAGCTCCTTTTCAGTGCTATCATCTGATCCATCCAGGCTCTTCTTATATTCCTGACTAAAGTACTGGATGGGGCTCAGGTGATGGGAAAGCAACCCAGCCTTTTCTGTTTTTCTTCAGATCTATAATGAAAGCAGTCACTGGGGATATTTTGCATTCTTCCGTCTCTTTCTTGTTTTGGAGTATTGACACAAGGAAAGGGCAGCTCTGGGCTCTTCAAAGGTTTCAGCCCTGCATCAAGGGCTCTTTACACGACTGAGTAGTTGCGAAAGCATTTGATCAGTCCTTCCTTTGCATGAGAGCAGCATGTGGGGAAGTGTTGTTTCTGGGTGTGTTAAGGTTTGGGATGACCGTTATCATCCCTATCAAAGTCCCTTGACCCACGGATCGGACGCAGCCAGTGGTCTATCCTGTCATCCGAGCCAGATGGCCGATAGCTGCTGGTGATCTTGCGCAGCTGCGCTTCCTTCTGGCTCTCGTCAATGGGTGGATGAGCACCAAGCCATGACAGGTGAAATCTTCATCCAGACCTCAGATGCTGCTGTACAAAGAGGGCAGCTTAAGCCCTGGCCTAGTGTGTGATTGAACATTTTGCATGGTCATGAATTCCAGCCATACAGGGACAGGAAGCCGGGTGCATTTTGGGTAGGAGCTCAGCCCCACCGAGCCCCTTCAGCCTTTGTTGTATTGTATGGCGAGGGATTTTGGGGAACAATTGGCCCTGTCCATCAAAGATTAAGCAGACTGGAAGTGCACTTTGTACCAACAAATGAACGTACAGCCTTTTGGAGTGTTAATACAGCCGCGTAGGAAAAGGTCCAAGGACTTAAACATACAATTTAAGTGATGACAAGCACCATTGGAATGAATCATTTATTTTATAACCCTTAGCCAGTGGGAATGCCGGCGGGGTGCGAAGGGTCCGTGCTGATCCTCCTTCGCATATATCATACTTGAGAACACAGGGTTTTAAAGATAAAAATATAAAAATCTTGTTCTTGGGTTCATTCATATGGAATTTTTCCTTCCTTAAGTGCACTCTGTTCTTCCCAGGAGGGTACAGCCCTCTTAACTTGTCATAGCAACAATGGCAAGAGTTCAGCGACATCTCGAAAATGAACCATTTACTTGATATGAGCTTTTTATTGAATTTGTTCTTTTGAGGATGCTGGGAAACAGAGTAGCCGGTGGACCGCCATGTTCCTCTCCTCCATGGAATGCAAAAGTTATGTGAACTGGACTTGCCCAATTTTGTTGGGTGCCTTCAAGTCATTTCTGACTTATGGCAACCCTAAGGTGAACTTATCATGGGACTTTCTAAGCAAGATTTGTTCAGAGAGGTTTCTCCTTTGCTTTCCTCTGAATCTGTTGGAGCGTGACTTGCCCAACGTGGCTCACTGGTTTCCATGGCTGAGCAAGGTTCGAACCCTGGTTTCCAGAGTCATAGTCCAACACTCAAACCATTTTACCACTCTGTGTCTCCGCTGTGTTGCAGTTTAAAGAGTGCCTCATCCAACTACAAACTTCAGGATTCCTTAGAATGCAGCCAAGGCAGTTCAAATGGAATCATAGTGGTATAACTGTGTAGTGTGAAAGGGTCCCATGGGTTTATCTCATAAAGAACCAAGGAAAGACCCACAGGGAAAAGCCTCAACCTTCTGATGCCTCTCCAGAGAGGCCCACCTCGCTTTTCAGAAACCAGAGCTCCGCATAGTGCTGTGTTGCCAAGTCTTCCTCTTTCTCGCTGGCATTCACATTCTCAGTGCCAGTTCTTCTTCAAGAGCCCAGCAATGCCTTTTATGGTATATACTGTGCAGTAGATTCAGACTTTCCTAGTATAATTCAGCTCTGGTGAGAGGTCACTTTAAACCCAGTCAATCATTGCCTTTTAAATGTATAATTAAAAATGCTAGCCTTGTGACAAGCTAAGAGAAAAATAACACCAGCGAGACAGTTGAAGTCTTTTTCTTTCTGCAGATCCTTTTTTGTAACTTACTGCTTTTTACCGACTCTCTTTGGTCATGTTTATTCCTTCTCAGTATCTTTGGACAGGAGTCTCTCTCACATACACACATTTTCATATGAAATCCTCATATTGCAATTTTGGCCTGCTAATCCTGGTTGTGCAAATAGTAAAGGCATCCTGTTATGGTAATGATCAAACAAGACTTTAAATGTATATGTGCGTGCATTCACATACACACAAAACTGATCCAAGAGCAAACCACAAAGGAACCCAGAAACCCCCAGACCATCGTCTGCATTACAGGTACCTTCTTTGCCCTTAAGGCTGATACATTAAACAGTAAATTTGATGCCACGAAATGGAATCTGCATAGCTCTGGACTAATTCTTAGAATCATAGAATCATAGAATAATAGAGTTGGAAGAGACCACAAGGGCCTTAAACTTGTTTTACATTTGGAGCTCAGTATTCATGGATTCTGCATTTTGGATTTTTGAAATCTGGATAAGGGAGGCTCAACCTGTATATATAAAATCCATCCTTGCACCAATACCTTGTTTCTAGCAACACGAGAACAGCTCAAGATAAAATGTCATTCCAAAGGCCAAGATGACACTGTGGGGAACATCTTTGATTTGCTTGATATAAGTAACAACCAGAAACCCATCGCTAATAAAGTTATCTTCATCAAGTTTATTTTTAGAGTATCCAGGCGCACAATGTCAATTTCTCTATAAGTGTGTGAGGGTCCAAGTTGGAGCTGCTGTACATTTAGATGAAGGTTCCTGAACTGTAGAAACCCTGGATGCTTTTTCAGTTCCATCATTGGAGGCTTCTGGTCATCATTACATTTGGGGAAGGGACTGCCTTCAGGCATTTCCACTATGTTTTAAAGGAGCTGTCCAAGGTGCTGAGTCCTATCTCCAGAATAGGTTCAGCAACTTGCACATCTTCTACAGTGGTTTTGTTTCTTGTTGACTGTCCTCAAGTCAATCTTGACCCATGACAACCCTGTGGATGAGACATCAAGATTCCCACTGCTCTGCTTAGTTCTTGCAAACTCATACCCTTGACCTCCTTGAGTCCACCCATCTAACATGCAGCCTTCTTCTCTTTCTATTTCCTTCCACCTTTCCTAGCATTACTGTTTTTTCCCAATGATTCGTGCCTTCTCATGATGTGTCCAGAGTATGACAGCCTCAGCTATGTCACCTTGGCTTCCAGGGAGATTTCTGGCTTGATCTGCTCTAGGACCCATTTGTTTGTCTTTTTGGCTCTCCCTGGGATCCTCAGCACTCTTCTCCAGCACCACATATCAAATGAATTGATTTTCTTCCTATCTTCTTTCTTAACTGTCCAGCTCTCACATCCATACCACCCTCTGATATGGGAGCCACTACTTGGTTTTACCAGATAAGGATTATTTACTCAAAAAGGGTTCATCCAGCACAGGGAAGCCCTGTTACTGGCTTTCCTGCCCTAGAAGAACCAGTGGCCAGTCAAGGTGGGAGAAATCACACTGTCCTTTTTACTGATGTGCTTTTGAATTGCTTTTGGTTTAAGTGTGTTTTGATATTACAGTTTCAAAGGAAGATAGCAAGTTGTTTTGTGCAGAGTCAGATTACTGGTCCACCCAGTTTTCCAACTGATATTGGCAGTATTAGCTCTTCAGGGTTTCATGGAGAATTCTTTCTTAGTCCTACTTGGAAAGCACTGGTATTCCCTAGCAGTCTTCCATCCTAGTATAAATCAGTCCTGAAGCTGTGATGTCAAAAGCTTTCATGGCCAGCATCCATAGTTTTTTGTGGCTTTTTTGGGTTATGTGGCCATGTTCTAGAAGAGTCTTCTTCTAGAACATGGCCACATAGCCCGAAAACCCCACAAAAAACTATAGTCCTGAAGCTGTTTAGCTTCTGAAAGCAGATAGAGTCAGGAGTCTAGAGGGCAACAATGTGGTCAAAGTGTTCGGTGCTGTTTTAATATAAAATGTCATGTAATACCCCAGTTGCTCAATTGTATTGTAATATTAGTGGGAGTCTGTTTCTTTAGGGATCAACCTTGGCTAGCCTTTCTCATGGGAGTGACTAGCCCCCAAACCTGAACAGGGGAGAACCAAAAATAAGAGACCCAAGAAAAAAGGCAGCTAAACTTTTATACTTCCCAGCTCTTGAAAGTTTGAGATGTTTTAACACCTCCATAGCTCACTCCAAACATGAGTGACAAAAGGGTATCACCCCTGATCTTATAACCTTCTGCCACCCTGGGTCATAATTCACCCCTTGTTCACTGGAAGTAGCTTGGTATGTTACAAGTGGCATTATCACAGAGCTATTGATAACCTTTCTGACCTGGTGCCCTCCAGATGTTTTGGATTATCATTCCTATTAGCCTCAAGCAATGACCATGCTGACAGATGGGAGTTATAGTACAGAACATCTGAAGGGAATCAACTGAGCTGAGACATCATCGGGGAGGTATTTCTATGCTTTGCTTAATATACCTCATACACTACAGTCATGTTTCCCAAAAGACTTTCCTTTATTTGAAGGGCTGCCTTAGAACAACCTTCTTTCTGAAGGATTCCTCAATTTGAAGAGTTGTCCCATCATCCAAGATCCAAGTCTCATTTAAAAACTAAGAACCACAAAAGAGGGAGATCAAGACACTCCACAAATACAATGCAAGGATATCATTTCAAATACTACGGCAACATCCTATGACATTTGTGGCTTGGTGAGGCACTCTGGCTGAGCATTTAAAATATCCCTCCTTAAACTCCAAATCCCAGAATGCTGCAGGATGTTGCCATGGCAGTTAAAGTGGAATCATAGCCCTATAACTGCATAGCATGAGAGAGCCCCAGGAATCTTGAAGGAGCCTTTATCCTTTTCATGCGTAATTTTTTGGTGCCAAAATCATGATTTTATTTTTGTACTTCATGCCAGCTGTTCAGCAGACTGAACAGCTGGCATGAAGTATAAAAGACTCATTCCTCATTTTGCATCTGCACATTTAAATTAGTGTATGCAGCATTAGGGAGCCTGGTGTCCTCATTTGTCCTCTTTTTTTGTTGGAGTGGAAATGGCCAGTCTAAGACTACAACTAGTTTTAATTATAAATGAGATTGTAGGAGGCTGGAGGGTATTCAGGTAAGAATGGAAAGCCCATCTGCATACTTTCTAGTTAAAACAAGCACGGTTTCCAGGGATGCTGGTATCACAAGATTCATCCCTATTTACACTAGTATTCATCCTTATTTACACAAGTTTTTATCTCGTCGCTCTTCCTTGAGCCCTGTGTGTTTGGAAACCCACTTTAACTGTCCATCCTTCTTAAAACAAAGGGCACGTTCCTGACATTTCTCTAATTCCTTTCATGCCGAAAGGTTGTGCCGAACTCATTTTTGCTCTCCGTTAAGGCGAGATAAGGAGGGCTGTGCCAGCCCCTGCTAATCTGACAACCCATGAAGGGGATCTCGTGTAATTGCAAGTTATCTGCATTCCTTTTGGGCCTAGAGCCATCCCCGCTTGTCTCTGAAGTTGCTGAGATGCATTTCATCCTGCTTGGGTTTGATCCTCGCTGGTGGCATGGGAGGCGGGTGGGGGAAACTTGCAAGCTCAGGCGGGGTCCATCGGCCTTGGCGCCTGCTCCGCTCATTCCTGGGGGTCGCCCTGTACACTCGTATCTTGTGGGGAAGCTGGGAGGAAGACAGCATGCGCATGGCACTGGCTGCCTCCCCTTGAAACCTTGCTGATGGGGTGAATGGTGACCTTTCATGAAAGCAAGCAGGGAGCTGGCCTTTCAGTCTGAATGTGATGAAGGGTCAAAGTGCGAGTGTAAAAATCTGCACAGACCTGGTGAAACTTCCAGATTTGTCTTGGGCTGCAACAGGAGCATGTTAGTACATCTTCTTCCTTTGACTCTTGTTCCACTGCAAATGTTGTAGTAGAGAAAACTGGATGGGTTTAACTGACTGGACATCCTCACAAAAGAGGCTGCACCATGCCCTGCCGTAGCTGGAGTTTCCGTGGTGAGCAGGAGCTTGAATTCAATGGCCCAGGAGGTCCCTTCCAACTCTAGGAGCCTATAATGTATTTCATAAGTCCTACAAATCATTTCCTCTGGTTTTGGGATCCCTGTCTCTTTAGGCTGGATTAATGTAGTTGGGTTCCTGGAATAATTTCAAAAATAGACCCATTTTGTGCAAGAGGGCGAACTCTATGATTCTGTGATCCTGAAGTAAAGTAATTCCATCCCCATGTATTACATTATGCTTGAAGTGCAACTGTGTTGGGCTCTCATTGCCTCCCCAAAAGTAATTCTCCATGCCTTCAGTCCTTGTAACTTACTTTTATTTACAAGCTCTGAGTTTTGCACCCATATTGTAGATGTGGATTCAAGGCCAAGAGAGTAGCTTACACAAAGCCACCTAGCAAAGAGGTAGCAGAGATTGCGTTCAAAGCAGGGACATCCAGATTTGCAGCTCAGCCTCTTAGGCACTGCATTGTTAATCCAGCTGGAAGCACTTGAAACTTTGGTCTGGGAAAATGTTCTGCCAACGCTTGGGCTGACATTTATTTTTTGCAATCATCTCCAAGATCATAAATTAATTTTTCTCTCTCTTGGGGATATTAAGACTTCCAATTGGATGTGGACCAAAAAAAAGTACTGTAAACAACATTGAAAACACACACAAAACAGGAGACAGGTTTGCTTGTTATGAACATGCAGGGAAAAGGAATGAAATATGAAAAAAGGGATCCAACGTGACAAAATAGTGAAACAATAACATTACAAATTTATTTCAGGTTTTGCTACCATAGTGAACATGAACATTAAGTACAATTCATGGATTCAAGCATCCATGGCTTGAAAATATTCAATATACATCCCAGAAAGCAAACCTTCATTTTGCCATTTTATATAAGCGACACCATTTTACAATCCATAGTATTTAATAGGACTTAAGCATCCATGGATTTTGAGATCCATAGGAGATCCTGGAACTTAACCTCAGCAGATACCAAGGGCCCAGTGTCTTACCAGTTTCTTTCAGTGTGTCTTAAAGGTGCTACAAGATCCCTTCTTTAACATGAAGGATGTTACTACACACAGCTTTTAAACCTCAATTACAATTGGGAAGAAGTGGCTTTGGTGACAGCTATCACATGCTGCCCCTCTGACCCATCCCTTTTCATTGACAGGAGGCAATGGCACATGTGTGTTGTGTGCCTTCAAGTCATTTCTGACTTAGGGCAACCCAAAGGTGAACCTATCATGGGGTTATCTTGGCAAGATTTGTCCAAAGAGTGGGACCTATAGGGGTGAAAACCCTGGTTAATCCTGGTTCCCAACCCCTTGGTGAGGGTCATTCATGTAGACATCTGTATGAATGTAGAGCCTCTTCAGTCTCACTCCAATAATGCTTCAAGCAAGGATGCTAGCAAGCACATCAGCATCTGAGAGGAAGGACCAACTTTGCATCTTTATTTGTGCCCAGATTCCAAATTCAGAAAGGTTGGGTTGCTTGGGTAGATCTCGGTTGTGTTGACCGTAGTTACAACAGTTTCCCTTTATTCTGGGGTGGAAAATATCCTTTGCCAGGCATCTTCATAGACTTCAAAGGGATTTAAATGCAATTCATAAGAATTAGATTATCATGGCTTAATCACATTACGAAGGAGATTAGTAAAACTTTGCTGTGCTCCTGGAACCACCCTCATCTTTGGAGACCAGGAGTGGGGAAAGTGCAGCTGATGGAAGGCCATTTTGCTATTTTAGGCTCTTCTGTGTCTCTAACCTTTCCCCCCAAAATTATGGAAAAATGTTTATTATATTTAGATATTGTATTTATATGATTTAGATATTCAGATTCTTGCATAGAACCTGAATCGTTGGTGGTCCAAAACTCCAATCAGTTAACATCTGGTAGACTCTGGATGTATCCACACTGCACATTTATAGTGCTATTGTTCTACATTAACTGTCATGGCTCCATCCTGTGGAATGCTGGGATTTGTAGTTTGGGTCAATGCTGAGGCAAGAACTCCAGGTACAGTCTGAATCTCCTTTATCTGGAATTCTGAATTCAGAAATATTCAGAAATCTAAAATGGTCCACAGCACAAAGGTGACACGATGATTTGGTGTACACAAACTTGGTTTGATGCACAAATTTTTAAGAAATGCTATGTATAAAATTACCTATAAGCTATAGGTATAAGTTATATATGACACATAAATTAATTTCGTATTTAGACTTGGGCCCCCGTCTCCAAGGGATCTCCATATGCATATGCAAATATTCCAAAATCCAAAACATTTCAGGCTCCAAGCATCTTGGATAAGGGAGACTCAGCCTGTACTTTGTCAATCTACAGATCCCAGAATCCTGCAGGATAGATCCATGGCAGTTACGGTGGTATCACACTGCTGTGACTGTGAAGGATGGATATACAGTCTGAAACGCTAATGATAATGTAGAGGAGGATGTTTGGTTATTGCTGTTGATGCCATGTTCCTTGGTGATCCTATCCTAGGATTTTCTTGGCAAGACTCATTCAGACAAGGTTCAAGGATCAAGAATCATTATTGTTACAGTCATAGACCAGCACAGATAAAATCAGGCAAGGTTTGCCAGGCAAGGTGTGCCCTACACTTTGGATGCTGAGAGAGTGTGACTTGCCTCAGACCTCCAAGTTGGTTTTCATGGATGAGCAGGGTTTGGGATATTGGTTTCCAATCCTAGTATAGTGCTCAAACTACTCCACCATGCTGCCTCTGGGTTCCTTGGCCAGATTTCTTCTAAGGAGGTTGCCATTGCCTCCGTTAAAGAGTAAGGAGGGAATGACTTGCCCAAGATCACCTTGGAGTTACTGCGGCTGAGCTGGGATTCGAATCCTGGTCTCCTGGAGTACTGCACCACACTGACTCTATGATGATGCTATTTACTATAAATTTTCCCCAACCTTGCTGGGGATCTTGTGGTAAATTTCACCATGTTCCCACGTTTTAATCCACGGAGAAGCATTTTCTAAACCAGAAAGTAAACCAAGCATTCTTGAAACCATTGGAAACCAGAGCTGGAAAGATTTTACATGCACCGTTTAGAATTACAGCACGAAAGGGGAATTCGGGTCACAAATACCAGTATCAAACAACATGGTATGTTAAATACACAGTTGCAGTTTTGTTGATGTTGTGTGCTCTTTGAGTCAGTTCCCATTCTGGAAACCTTGTTTTCAAGGTATATTTTTCAGTTCAGAAGTAAACTCTGGATGACTCTGATCATAAAAGTCGGTTCTAAAAGGGATTAATGTTTTAAAAATCATGCATATTACACTCCATTGTTGCGTATAAAAAGAAAAGCGTTGGGGCTAGTAGAGTTCCTCTTGCTCCATGAGATTGGAAGGAATTTAACATCGTAAAAAGCAGATGTGAGCAGGTGAGGCCTTACCCTCCCACACTTGCTGGTTCCTATCCAAACTGGAGCAGAATGTGCTTACTTTCATGAACAAAGAGAGGATTTTTAACATGACACAAAGCTTGACCCTTAAGAAGATCCACTCAGCAGATTTAGCTTATGTAAGATGAATGTGAGAGTCAGCATGGTGTAGTGGTTTGAGCCTTGGAGATCTTTGGAGAGTTGGGTTCAATTCCTTGCTCAGCCACGGAAACCAACTGGACGATCTTGGGCAAGTCTCACATTCTCAGATCCGGAAAACCCCATGATAGGTTTGCCTTAGGTTCCAGCATAAAGAAACAACTTAAAGATACACAACAACAACATCAACAGCATTAATGTAGTTTAAATAAAACCAGGTGTTGTTATAAAGAGTTACAACCACGATTCAAACGGCAAGCAAAATAAGAAGGATCCTTACTTTCCTGACCAAGGAGCATTCTAAGGACTTTTCATGGGATCATTTGATCTTAAGGGTCTCTTTATATCCAATCCTTTTTATTTCTTACTGTGCTGAATCTCCTGTTTTGCTGAATCTTTAACTTCAGACGTTTCCGTTGTCTCTCTGATCTATCCTCATTATATCCCTACTCACAGCTAGTGGTTCACTAAATTGGCTTTAAACTCTCCAGACTTTGGGAATACTTTAGATCAGTGGTTCTCAAACTTTGGTCCTCTGGTGCTGCAATTCAGAAGAATTAACTAATTTCTCAAAGGAACTTGCAAATATATTTGAAGAGTCTATCTATTTAGTTAACTTGCGCCTTCCCTCCCAGTCCTTTGCTAGGACTCAGCCATAGCATGACCAATGCAGAATGTGGAAAGGCTCTTCCTTGCGTATTTTTGTCCTTGGTATCTCTTTGCAGGTGATTTGGAAGGTGGACATTCACCTGTTTGTTGGCAAAGAATTTAATGGATGATTCCTTCTTTCTCTTAGGGTCGACCCGGGCCAATTGGAAACCAAGGACTGATGGGTGCTCCAGGATTTACAGGACCAGAAGGCTTGAGAGGACAAAAAGGAGAGAAAGGATCAGTGGGTGTTTCAGGACCAGCTGGAGTCAAGGGTGATAAAGTAAGTTCAGCCTTGCCTTAAGCTGCTTACAAAGGCTTCAAGGCAGCCCTAGACATTGCAGCTGGAAATAACCAAATGGACTCAGTACAGTGTTGGGTCTACCAAGTCTATGAAAGCTTATGCTACAACTTCTTTTGCACAGTTACTCTCCATGGTGCTAAAAGATCCCTTTGCATCCAGGAAAAGAGTTCTAGATCCCCGAGAACCAGAAAAATGTCACTAGGTAGCCACATATGGTTCCCCAGGTCACATTTTTCCCACCTTGGATCTAAAACCAAGATCCTTAAACATCTGCCACAAGACAAGACATTGCACACACTCATTGCATACGCTCTCAAGCATCCTTGATAATATTGTAGTCATGTCTGCTTCTTATCTCAAGTAAAGCAATGTGATCATGTCTGGCACATCCACCTTTGACTATAAAAACGTCTATGTCTTAAGCTACCCCATCTTGGTCCAGATTTACAACCGAACCTCAACTGTGCTCTTTTTCTCCTTTTAGGGCCCAATGGGGGTTCCTGGATTTCAAGGCATCTACGGAGTTCCTGTAAGTCCCTCTGTATTTTAAATGTTTAAGTGTTTTAAATGCGGGGAAGCTATCATCAGTTCTTTTTGGTCACAGAACAAGCATGAGTCCTTGCTGAAGTGCAACGTTCATGCTGTTTGATAGTTGGCGTCCATCAGGCCTGAAAGAAAGGCTAAGAATCAATGTAGACAACAACGAACCAAGTGGACAAATACTGGAGAGCCCATTCGCACTACAAAGTTAGAGCACTACGATTCCACTTTAACTGATATGGCTGCATTCAGTGGAATACAATATTTCCCAGCAGCTTTCATTTGCTGTGAAGGGAAAGGTGTTCCTTGGGTAAGATGCCACGACTGAAAAGACCCTCATCCTGATAGTTCCCTGCTTCATTCCTTCATTGAGGGTTTCAACAACTCCAAACACAATTTACATTTTGAGTTGACGCATCTGAAAGATAGCAATCTTTCAGGTATATCAAGGCTCCCTGTGTTTTTCAACCTTTAAAGCTTAAAACCCAACATTTTTAACTCAAGTCCAAAAACAGACTGGAATGCTTCCAATGCAACCTTATTGCAAGTTTTGTGGGGGTCAGTAGTTTCTATGCAGGGGAAGCCAAAAGAGTTAGTATTCAAGAGTAGGGAAAGGTTTTGCATGGGCGAAAAGGGCCACGTAGGGTCATGTAGGAAATGTTGACCGCCAGGTAAGTTGCCGGCTTCTTGTGTTGTTGCAGCTGGGCCGATGAAATCTCTTGGCAGCCGTGGCCACCGCCTGTGTTTATGAACTGTTAACCGCAGATGTACAGGAGGGAAAAAGCCCTTAAACGTTCCCTGCTCCCTCTCCCTGCTGCATATGTTTAGCTTTTCCCATGGAACAAGGTTCAGAAGTTTGGAAACTGGAGAGAGCATACGATTTATACCGTTTCAGCTGAATATACAAGGCTGGCGAAATGGAAACATTGCAATGAGATAGCGCATGGAATGGCTTCTATCAGCTCTGCTTAGTTTCTGTGTGTGTGTGTGTGTGTGTGTGTGTGTGTGTGTGTGTGTGTGTGTGTGTAAATCCTCCGTCTGTTTTAAAGGCAAGGTCTGGCACTCCGCAGAAGGGGCCCCCTTAGCTGGAAAATATACAGAGCCACTTATTAAATTAGGCTTGCGTTCATCCTTGACTCGGTCCATTTCCCCTTTCTGTCTTTGGCGTTCCTTGAGTACTCCTGGAGAAATCACAGTTGCATCAATGGAGCAATCCGACATATGTCTCTACTTAGAAGGAAACCCCACCGGCTTCAAAGGGCCCTGCGCTTTAGCTGCAGGCTACCTTCAATGCATCTACCGCAGCTAAAGGTTATTTTCTTTCTCCATCTGAAATGTGCGTCTGGATGCCCAGTTTGGATCAGGACCATTGCAAAGGAGGTGGCGGAAGAAGGCTTCCTACAGAGGTGTTCTACTGAATTCAATAAAGGACCCATTTTTAAAGAAAAGATGGTGCCTGCTGAGTTTCCATGCCCTGTGCAAAAAGGGCTTCTCCAAGCACCTCTGGAGAGGAAGGCTTGAGTTCCCCAAACTATACATCAAGGATTGGCAACTGCATGGCAGGGGATCAGGGGCCAATCCCCCCATAGGCCTGTTCTGGTGGCTCCCCACACCCCCCACACCCCCAGCAGGCTCAAATACACAACAACAACAGCACCTTTCTACCACCTCATTCTATTTAATGTGTCAAAGAAGGGACTTTGCTTTAGCTATTAAATGCACAAAGAAGCAGATAGTTGCAAAGTATGACCTGATCTATAGCAATGTCCGATACGGCTGAATTTCAAAAGCCAGCATGTCACAATGCACAATCTCTGCTAAAAACGTGATGTTTACATGGCTGCAAAACTGAAGATAATGTACGCATACGCTATCCTTTCTCGTATCTAGTTATCTCCCTGGAAAGGAAAAGCTGCTGGTCTTTCCTTGTGAACATATGTAATTCTCATTTCCCCTCAGTCCCCTTGTTCCCCAAGGAGAGAAAGTGCAGCCCTTCTGGCTATAAATCTAAATACATAAATAAATGGATGAAGCGCTGCACATGTTGGCTTTGAATGGTCACAGTCCAATGTTTGCATTTTATTACTGGATGGTGTGTTGACATAAGATACTCTACTACCAAACCAAAGATAAGCACATGAGCTCAGAGATTACAATATCTGGCTCTTTTTTTCCGCCACCCGCAAAGGATTAGCATTTAATGGTAAAGGAAGACAGGGAAAGCGTATTCCAGGAACCAGAAGAATAGGCAGTTCTGCCCCAATTTCTACTATGAGGGCTGATTTTCCAATAAGAATTACTGTATTTGGAAAGGCTCCAACCATGAGAAAGTTTTTGAAAACTATGCTGCTTCTGCACAAAATTGGCACGTGCGCAACATTTTATCCACAGGAAACAGCATGTGTCCACACAGAAAAATAACATTTGTGCAGAGAGAGAGATTTTTTTCCTATGTAGAAAAGGCTGTATTCTGCACAGAAAATGCTATCATTGGCACCAGGCTCTGCTTCCACCGGTTTGGGCAAAATGCAACCTGCAGACGGCTTGTCTGGCCTGTTTTTTGTGCTTCTCCAAAGGCTGCTGTTTAGAGAGACCAAAGTAGATCCAAATTGTAATGTATTAGCTGGATTAGTTTTAAAGTTCTTACTGCTGCCATCTACTGTCCTAGTTTTATTTCAGAGGATTTGGGGGACTGCTGTATGAAAAGAGGCAGGGAAAAGCTCTTTGGCCTCCTTGTTTTATGTAGGAGTTGTCAGAGTTGGGTGTTGTCCTATAGAAATACCCTGTAGCTTCAAATGTCTGTCTATATTCGTTAGGGTTAGGGTTAGGGTTAGGAGCACAAGACCCGCGCCAGGTCTCTATCCTACAATATCCTGGCATTGCAGTTTGGTGAGGCACTGGAGTTCACTAATGGACCAGGATGAAAATATCACCAAACTACAAATCCCAGGATTTTATAGGATAGCATCATAGCAATTAAAGTGGTGCCAAATTGCTTCAGTTCTGCAGTGCGGATACACCCAATAGTAGCAAAAGCAGGAATAACGGTGCTAATCACATTAATAGCCCAGCGCATTTGCAGCATTCCGGGTTAAGCAAGGCCAATATAAGTAGATTTCTCTTATAGCAACCGTGTTTACATTAGCATTTTAAACACTTTATGGATTTTATTTTTAAGATGGCTGATTTCAGTATGCACTTTCCCTCCCTTGCCTTTCTTTGTACAGGGGCACCCTGGCCAAGCAGGGTCCAGAGGTCTACCTGGTCTGGATGGCTGTAACGGAACAATTGGGAGCCCTGGTTTTCCTGGAACAGAGGGATTTCCTGGCATCCAAGGGCCACCGGTACGTTTTGGGCTAGCATAAGACAAAAGGGCTATAAAGGAGGTCTTTGGGATGAGATTTTGGGTATGTTTGCATATACGGAATGAGCTATCTGAGAGATAGGACCCAACTCTAAACACGAAATTCATTCATGGTTCATATACATCTTATACATGTAGCTTGGAGGTAATTTTATGCACAATATTTTTAATAATGTCGTGCATGTAACAAAGTTGGTGCGCATTGAACCATCAGTAAGCCAAGATGTCACTATCTTTGCCACCAATATGGACAATTCTGGATTTTGGGGTATTCTGGATTTCTAAACTCCAGATAAGGAATACTTAACCTGTACCTTGTTATAATTCATGATGCAAGTTGGTAGAAAGGCACAACATTAGTCAAATATAATCAGTCAACCGATTAAATTGTATCAATTGTATTAATTGTTGTAATTAATTATGTTAATTGTAATTATTTTATTTTATTCTTAATTAATTAAAAGCCTGGTTTGTTCATCCCTTCCTCCCACATCTTTTCTAACCTCTGGGTTTTGCCTATTTATGGATATCCATAGGGGCGTCCTGGCTCCAAAGGTCCAAAGGGTGAGCCTGTTTTTGCCCAGGGAGTTTTAAAAGGAATGAAGGTAAGAAGTGTTCAAGAATATATTCTTTACATACATAGCTCATACATCACGAATCCTTTACCTTTTTAAAAGTGGAACCTGCATTCATGTGATTTTTCTGCTGTCAACATTTAGGCTGAACTACAATTGTGCTCTAACTGAATTCATGAGACTTTAGCAAGTAGTCATGTCTGTTGGATTCAGGTTTGGGTTCTAGGGACTAACCTCCTTCCCTCTCCCTTAAAACACAAAAGGCATTTTATACAAGGAAAACTTTATGTGCTTTCCACCAAAGGATGGGGTTGGGATAGCAGTAACTATCAAAGCTTGAGAACATAGGTTTTGGAGGGAGATCTAAATGCAATTGCAAACCACAACTTGAATATCCATTGGACAAATGGGAACTTGGGAAGTCAACATCTAGGTGAGTTCCTTCGATTCAGTGGCTTCATTGACTCCATGGATTAACATTCGGGTTCAAGTGAGGGGTATTTCTGCTTTTGCATTTATTAAGGAGAAAGAAAACCCTGAGCTTACCTTTTTAATTACAGATTTTGATTCCTAGATAGTAATACAAGCAAGAAAGCCAGGCTTTTACCAATACAGTACCGCATCCCAATTTGGCATAATAGGATTTCTGTCCAAATTATCATTTCTGTTTCATTGATGGTGGTTGTTGTTACTCTTAGGGAGAAAGTGGACTTCCGGGATTGGATGGCGCGGTGGTAAGTTTGCTTTCCTTGCCTTGCACAGTCTGTTAAAAGTTTTGTACTTTTGTATCATGCATTGCCTTGGGGGCTGCAGCATGTGAAGAGGAAATGAATTAGCGCCTGAAATAAATGAATACATTTATGACCTATTGTCAGTAGCTCAACAAATTACCCTTTTCTCCCCCTTTGGACTACAGCTCTCAGAATCTGAGTAGCCATGCTGCCTGAGGGATTCTGGGAGCCGTAGTCCCAAAAGGTAACTTTCACCATCTCTGCTTGTTATGTTATGTTCAATTTCTTAAGGTGCCATTGTTACTTTGAAAATCTGAACATGCCTATTACCCTCCCAAAGATCTTGAACTTTTCAGAATGGTGAAGTCACAATCCTCCCATCCTTCCAGAGCCATGATCCTTTTAGCCATCCTGGTTGAATGCCAGAGACACATTAACCAGAGTGTAATGCCAGAGTATATTAACAATAAGGGTTTCAGGACTGAACAGACTAAAGAACAGTCTGAACAAATGGAATAATGTAAGTTTCTCTTACTTGCGACTCAACTTAATTCTTCTTTGTTAAAAACAGGGTCCTAAAGGATTCCCAGGTCTACTAGGTCCTGCTGGCCCAGTTGGGCTACCTGGCTTTCCCGTAAGTTGCCCATGCATCTTTTCTCTTCCTTGTGATTCATTGTATTGTAAATAGGTGGAACTGTAAAAGAGCATCTTTACCTTGGATCAAACATTGATCAGAACAGAGACTGCAGCCAAGAAATCAGAAGAAGACTAGGAATGGGGAAGGCAGCTATGAAAGAACTAGGAGGAGAGATATACAACTGGACACTAAAGTTAGAATTGCCCAAGACATTTTATTCCCTGTCACCATGTATGAATGTGAGAGCAGGATGGTTAAGAAAGCGGATAAAAAAGAAAATCAATTCATTCGAGATGCAATGCTAGAGAAGAGGGCTGAGGATGCTGTGGATGGTCAAAAGGACAAATAAATGGGTCCTTGAACAGATCAAGTCAGAAATCTCCCTGGAAGCCAAGATGACCAAATTGAGGCTGTGGTACTTTGGCCACATCATGAGAAGGCATGAATCGCTGGAAAAGACCATAATGCTAGAAAAGGTAGAGAGAAATAGAAATAGAGGAAGAGTGCATGGTAGATGGATGCAACCAATCAGGGAGGTCATAAACTATGGCCTCATTCCCACTTACTAATAAATCAGTGTGTGATTTGAATCAATGGATCGATTTGACAGCGGAGCGTGGTTCCCAGTACATTTGTCCTGATCGCATTTCCTCCCTCTAAAATAATCCACTTGTGGTTCCCATTCATGAATGAATTGGTTCAAAATGATTCGGTTCCAACCGGCCGAAGGGGAAATTTGAATTGATTCCAATCTGCTTCTGGTTCACACTTGCGCAGATTCGATTTAACCAAAAAGAAGCGGTGGAAAATCAGCATCAAAAAGACGCTGGATAAATGGGGTTAGCACATGGCTCCCCTCTCGGAATCGCTTCAGTCATTCGGATTAAGTGGGAACTAGGGTCATTTAAACTGGTTTAAAAGGTAGTGGGAATGAGGCCTATGCTGGGAAGGGATGTGTAGTTTTTACCAGTGTTTCTGCAAGGATGCACATTATCAAATGTGTGGCTGGCCAGCTGCGTCACATGGATTGACATGACTGTGCATTTCATCAGAGAGAAGGTGAATAGATGCACATTTGCACTGGAAAGTGAAGACCATTAAGCATTGATGCTGTGAAAATCCACAGCAGTGTGCATAATGCACTCCATAGACTATCCCTTTGAGAAGGCTATAGCTTCTGAGATTGGAACCCTCCCTTTAATCTCTTCCTTTAGCAAAAAATGAAAAAATTAAGTTGCAACATTTAATTAACATTATTTTATATCTTCATATTTAGGGACCACCAGGTATACCTGGCCCTCCAGGCCAATTGGTAAGTATAGCTGACTACTTCCTTGATTCTTGCCTTTTCCATTAGATATGCAGATTTGTTGTCTTTCTTCTTTCTGTCAACCATTTTGAACATTTGAATTAACACTGGCTATGTTGCCTGTAGGTTATTGTCCAACGATTTTCTTTTGCCTTGCTTACTATCTTGCTTCTCCTGTTCTTAATAAACTATTCTTAAGCAGTTTCTTGGTTGCAGCGACTGGTATTGTTTAATACTGCTCCAGCGTTGCAAACAATGCCATGCGACATCAATGGAGAATCTGAGCTTAGAAGATGAAAATGCTTTGATAACACCTGAAACGTTTTTTAAAAACTGCTTTTGAATGTTAATTGAAGAGCGAGGTTTAATTCTCAAAGGGAGGTTTTCCTGAGTCTTAGGTGTGATGCCTGGAATGCCTTGGAGAATAGATTATCATTTAATCTTTCTCCCTTTTTACTGTTATAATAATACGTCTTTAACATATTTGGGGGGAAATGGATTTAAAGATAGTCGTCAACTTTAAATTGTTGCTGAATGGGCAATTACCTTTCTTGGCAAGGAAAGCATTTCACCCATGATATCTGAATAGTTCTTTCAGGGCATAGAAATTCATGTTTAAACTGGCTTCATCATCCTGAAATTTGGAAGGATGGGGCTTCTTATTCCTCCTGCAGTTTCATGTTATGCTAAACCATTGTTTATTGTGATGGAAATGGACCGACCCCTTCTTACCTACTTTCTGCTGTGGTTGCAAAAAAGAGACTATACTGGATCTTCTCCTTGCAGTTTGGATAAACTTTGCTGAATGCATTGTTAAACTCTAAACTATATAGGATAAACAATAGGATTAAACCACAGTTTATTAGGCTTGAATGACACAGCAAACTGTGGCTCATAACCAGAAAGAAAAATCTTGAATTCATGGATTTGTACAGATGGAGATGTACAAGAAGAGGAGGAAGGCCAGGCTTATTCCCATCACAGTAAAAAATAGTTTATCCTATTGTCAGTCTGAAGCTATTATCAAGTGCCTGGTCTTTTTAAATTTTAATATGATAAAGACTTCAGAGAATGATATTCAATATCTGTAAGTCCTGGAGCAATAAAGGGAGTGATAGTGTAACACAAAAGCCTACATCCGGTTGCTAGTTTCAGATAGAGTAGACCCAATGCTGGATTATATGTCAGCCTTGATGTAAATCCCACTGGTCTTCTCTAGCTGGGATTAGCAATTGGGTTTTGGCTGAGATGCTTTGTTTCTATTGGTGTGAATCTTGTCTTTGTTAATAATTATATAAAAGAGTGTGTTTTTTAATACAACAACAACAACAAACTATAATTATTTGGTATTTTATAGGGGAACAGTGGCCTAGTTTTCCAGGGAGAAAAAGGAGAAAAAGTAAGTTCAGTTCATTTTGATTTTTCCTGAATTACCCGCAGTTGTCATGCTAGTTGTTGCCATCAGTGAAGGAAGAACTCTATACAACTACAATCTATTGAAAGGTGGATATACATATCCCTGTGTGAGTACTCAGGGAGATCTTGTAGCAACTAACTGAAAGACAGAAGTTGGCCGCTCTTTCAGTTAGTCTCAAGGGTGCTCCAAGATCTCTCTGCGTACTGATTCTACAGACTAACACGGCTATATCTTTTTCTCATTTTTCCGCTTTGTCCTCTGCTTACTTCAGAGTTCCTCCAAAGGTACAAAAGTACAGCGCACCCTTGCCTTACGAAGGGGATCCATTCCAGACCCTCCTCCAGCATATGCTGGAGCCCCATTGAAAACAGTGGGGTTCGTGCCCATGGTGTGGTGCGGTGCATGCACCATTGTCTCTTCTGGCACACAGCTTTCAGATGAAAGCCACATATGGCACGCCTGCGTGTGACACAGGCGCACTGTAGTTTGCACTTGTCTGACTCAGAAGGGGGAGAGGAGGAGTCAGAATCTTGCTCTTCCCATTAGACTCAGGCAAAAGCAAACTCCTGCATAATCTCCTACCTTGGTTTTTCTTCCTTGTTAATAATTTTTGCCATCTTGTTCCTTGGCCACACACGTTCTGGCCTTCATCTGTTAAGAGGGGACACACACGGTCCTTGAACCAAAGCCTGTTCGGCTCCTTCCAACTTCCTGCTGAGCAAACATGTGGCGAACTGCATCTTTGAGACTTATTGCCTCTTAACCTGGAGGGAACATATAGACATCATCGACTTTCCTAGGCAACCGTTTGCTCCCCCAGAGTTCTGCGGCTGTCAAGAGAGTGTTGACAGGCGAACGGCAGATTATCCAGCTAGTAGCTCGGTAGCTGGCCCCGTCTGTTTCTCATTAGAGCCCCGGGTGGTGCAGCCGCATGCAAAACTGGTTTGTGGATTTTCCAGCTGGCCTCATTCCGTCTAGCGGCTGAGGTTCATGCGGATGGGTGGGGTCTGAAGGGCTTCTGCTGAGGAAGGTCTTTCCCCTTAGCTTGGGAAGCAGAACCAAATTGCAAACAAGGAAAGAAAGTGAATGAGTGAGTGTGCTTGCTGCATCTGAGTAAGTCCATCTGCATCATAGAAGTTGACTTGATGCAGACTTCTGATGCCTTCCTTGCCCAATTGCACAGACAGAAGAAGATATTTATTTCCCTCTCCCGATATTGTACAGTTTGTGGTTGCTTGGAAGAATTGATCAGTGGGAGATTTCAGGGAAGCGAAAGGGATGGCTGTAGCCTGGCTTATGTCTAACATCAAATTTCTTTCCCTATTAGGGAGATGTTGGCCTTCCAGGTCCTGCTGGACCTCCACCTTCCACCGGGATTTTGGAATTCATGGAGTTCCCTAAGGGACAACGAGGGGCAAAGGTGGGCTTTTACCATCTGATATTAATTTGTGGTATAGTGGTTTTAATGTTGGACTACGTCTCTAGAGTCCTGAGTTCAATTCCTGGCTTGGCAAATCCAATGGGTGGCCTTAGGCAAGTCACACACTCTCAGCCTCAGGGGAAGGCAATGGGCAACCTCCTCTGAACAGCTCTTGCCAAGAAGAGCCCATGATAGCTTTACCTTAGGGTCACCATAAGATAGAAACAACTTGAAGGCATACAACAACAAGAACATGGTGTAAGAAGGCAATGGCAACCCTTCTCTGAACAAATCTTATCAAGAAAACCCCATGACCTTAGATCTGAAAAAACTTGAAGCCACACAACAACAAACGAATGTAGGGCCAGGTGTGCTTATCCATGAAATTGGGTTGGTAGGTTTTAGATCAAACGTGAAAGGATATGTCTAGGTACTGAGCCTATTTAGAAGCTAGAGTTCAGCAGCTTGGATAGTTTCAAGTTCAGACTCAAAACCCAGGATGGATTCACTTCCCCACTGACATAGCTGCCAGTGGGATACTGAGCAAGATTCCAGCATCTTTGGGGTCTTAGCTTAACCGCTGGACTCTTTCCAGCGCTTAGACTTTATTGACTTTGGCCATTGGTCCAGCTGATACCAGGGAGAGCTGATTAACTCCCAAATCCTTCCTTGAGTTTCCAGCTCAACCATTTGCAAGATCAGCAGGGCTTTTTTTGTTATTTCTTGGCAAGAATTTGCTAGTTAGGAGCATCGTCCTGACCTTCAGTTCCCCAGGGAAAAGCCAAGATAACAGCGAGCCTCATCCCTCAACCGCCGGGATTAAAAAGATTTGCAGCCTGGTTTGAAATTAAAAGCTCGCCATTTCAAGAAGTGTGGAGGAAGGGAGACAACTGAGGCCTGTTAATACTTGGCCGTCATATATTTATTCACCTCTGTAAACCATCAATTCATTTGATCCCTGATTTCACCTCTTCCAACGTACCCTAGATATGTGGGAAGCTGTGCCCCAATATGCATTTCAGCTCTCCTCTTCAATTAGATAATCTTTTATATGAACGCTTTATTTTTAGGGCATTCCAGGCCCAGAAGGGTTTCCAGGTCCGCAAGGGTTTCCTGGTCCTCCGGTAAGTGGTTTAATCTATGGCACAAAGGTTTGTTACATTTCCAGTCTTCTAGTCCTTATGATAAAATGGGTGGATTATAAAATGAGTGAGGCTTAAACTGGAGTTTTTAGGCTCATGCAGGTTAATCTTGGCTATATCACAATTCTTACATCATGTTTGCTTCTGTCTTATGATATGAGGATGATTTTTCAGAGTTTACATACGTTTGACGCACACAAAAGACACATCACAATATGCCTTGGTCTTTGCTAACCATGGTTTGTTGCTTAAGCCATAAAATGCAATGTTACCAAGCCAACTGGAACTTGCCTTCCTCATTTTGAGTTGTTTCGGGTTTACTTTTTTTCCTGTTGCAGCATAAATTGATGGGGAAACAGGCCAAGAACAAGCTAGGATTGCAGGTCTGCGAGTCACAATAAACCATGTTTTAACAAACCAGCATTCATATGCTATCAAGAGGCCATACGTTCAGATTGCATTTTGTGGGTACTTTACAAACCATGACTTGACAGCAGATGCTGATTTATACATCACAACAAGCCATATTTCCACAGAGTATACTATGGCTTGTTGGTGATGTTTAATGCAAGCAGTTTGGGAAAAGGAGTGCCAGAGTCATTGTAAGTGGTGTGTTCCAAGGAATATTTTGTGGCTGAAATCCAGTTGCTGGACAAACCTAGAGCGGATCCATTGAACCAATGCAATTTACAGAAGAGTTTTGCTTTGATTCTGCAGTTGATTTATTGTGTCTACTGCAGCTGGGACTAGCAACTGCCTTTAGGCATTTTTAATCTACTGTGTTTCTCGTTTGAGTATCTCGGTATATGTCTTGTTTCGGGCTAAATTAAAATACTTTCACACAACCACGAAGCAAACCACATTACTTTTGATCATGACAAAAGGCATATTTCCTTGTTGCATTTCAAAAATGTTAAACAGATTTTCCTCCCTGTATTTAACTCTTTCCCTCATATTTATCTCAAAACACTGGTCTTTTTAGGATTGGAGTGGAAGCTTTTAATTTTTACCTTTGGCATAAGTGCAGTATAGAGGTTGGGCCTCCCTCCCCACAAACACAAACACATGCTTTCTAATCCTTTTTGGCTGATAGCAATGAATTTCCCACAACCGTGAAACATCTGTAAATGTCATTCCTTTCTTTTACAACCTAATGAATAAATACTCTAGGCAAGATTACAGCCCTGCAGTAAATTACTTACGGATTGCATCAACATTGCATGCTGTCCTGCTTCTCTCTTTCTCTGCAAAGGAAAGATACATTGCAAGAATTTTTGTATGTGTGACACTAGCATTTTAAACATGCTCTGCATTTGAGTGTGGTTCAAGATAGAGGAAATGCTCCTTTTGCACATTGGAGGCATTAGCAACGATGCAAAACAGAAGTAAGTAAGAATGGGGAGTTGCACATGCACAGGAGATCTCCTTATTCTCTTGGATGAGTGGAAATGATCTAGGTATACTCAGGACTATCCCATTGTATACTGCAAGTGTAGGAATTGTATGGCCCTCCTGGTGTTGTTGGACTGCACCTCCCATAATCCCTAGCCATCATAGCGAAGAATGATGGAACTTGCAGTACAACACAACCATGGCAAATTGGCCTGCAGTCATATGCCTGAGTTATATGAGTATCTGGCAATGCAGAAGGAAGTCAACTGATTCACAAGAGCTTTGGATGAACTGATGGATTTGGAGTCTGGGATATCAGGGGCAGACCTTAATAAAGGATATAGAAAAGCAGAATTCGCTATATGTGTCTGATAATTTCTCTGCTTCTGGTTTAGGAATGCTTGCTTCATCCAAGGAGTATCTTCTGCAAGGATATTGCAGTTCTGATGAAGGTGCAGGAAAGGGCAACCCAATATATCCCAGGAACTGCAACAACTCTCATTGATCAACTAGTTTTTAAAAGCTATCATCCCAAGCTCTAGTCCCAAATCTTGCTTCCCATATATTGTTTACACTGAACCAGTTGTATGAAGTATTTTTTATTTTCTGTGTCATGGGTTTGCATCGTGTTTTTGTTCTCACAATAAGGTGAAGATTAACTCCTGTTATCTCTGTTGTCTTTCCCCTGTTCTTCTTTTAGGGCTTTTTTGCTTTTGGGGAGAAAGGAGAAAAGGGCGTACCTGGCTTGCCAGGACCCAGGGTAAGTAGCATCATAAAATCCAGCCATAGTTGGGGTGATAGATAGACATAAGGTAGTATCAGAGGACTAAATTGTTTCCAGATTTTCAGTGATCTGAGGAAAACCTGGAAAAGTTACTATTGTAGACACTGATCATAATGGCTGGACAATTATGAGAGCTGGGTTACATAGTCCCCAGTAAATATCTCAGGATATCAAATGCAGATACTGGGCTCTAGGCCATAAATTTCCTAGCTTCTGCTCTAAAAAATTCCCAGCAAAAGCAAGCCAAACAGTCCATTTGCCTGAGAATGAAATGGCAAGTTGGAATTCAATAATATTTTTCATCTTCTTTCTTCTTTGTTTTTAGGGAGACATGGGACTGAAGGGATTTGAAGGGAGCCCAGGTGGAAAGGTACGTTGCGCCTTGTACCCCATCATCTGGTTGGCTGCCAGCCTGGGTCAAAATGATCTTCCTCCTTATTTGCCTCTAAATTGTGGGATCGCCTATTCATCCTATGCAGCATAACCAGGACATGGAGCCATTTAAAAGAGGAAATGAAGAGTTTGAAAAAGTCACTCTTTGGGGCTGCATTGCTCAGCATGGCAATAATTCTGAACATTATAATCCAAAGAAGCAATCTTTTGAAGCTCTGATTTAAAAAAAGTGGGTAGAAACAATGGTAATAATGATAATTCCTTGTCATTTAGGGCCAACCGGGGGACCCAGGATTTCCAGGAAGAGATGGAACACCAGGAGGAAAGGTAACGTCTTGCAGCAAAACTCAAACCGCTCATTCTGGCACTTCAGGTGTACAGGGAAAACATCTCCATGATGTATAAATGAATTTTATGTTTAGATTTGGTTCCCATGGCCAAAATATCTCATTATATATACAGAAAAATCCTGAATAAGTATCCAAAATTGCCCCATTCAGGCCCAAAACACCAAGATTTTCAGAAGTGTTTTCTTTTTCTTCTTAAAGAAACCCTAAAGGAATGATGAAACCAAAAGCATCCAATGAAGCCTGAGAGAGGCCAAAGAATGCTATGTGTCTTGTGTTCATGAAAGGAAGAAACAAGAGGAAATTAGAAAGCTGAATGGTGGTGATGGCGGGGAATGAAATGAAATGTCCTGAAAGTAGTAGGAATAGAGAAGAAATTGGGATCACTTTGTGTGATTAATACATGTCTAGGCCAATTCAAATCCAACAATCCCATGGAATATTTCTATGTACGAAACATTCCCTCTACATAGAAAACTTGAATTTTAAGGATAAGAGTTCCAACTTAGTCTTCATCCTGAGCTGCTTGTTTTCTGTGTGTGTGTGTGTGTGTGAATTTTATTAATTAATTAATTGATGTATTCATTGCATGGAGGAAGACTGGATCATGCAAATCCCCATTTGCCCTCTGGATAGCAAGAGTCCAAGCTGCAGTGTCTCATCTCAGTCAGGGTCCAATTGCTGTCTGAGTTGAACAGAAGTAGTTTAAATGAACTTTCATGTCCTACACTTACGTTTGATTTTCTCCAGGGCGAGTTTGGTGATATTGGCCCCCCAGGTCCTACCGTCGTTGTTGACGCAGAAGGCATTGTGATCTCAGGTGCATTCTTGTTTTCCTTTCTTTGACCAAATACATCACTTCATCTATCTGTATACCTTTATATACCCAGAGTGGGAATTCCCCAAGCTCTTTTGTCTATTGTGAATTCGAAGGCTTTCATGGCTGGCATCCCTTGTTGTTTGTGGGTTTTTCAGGCTATGTGACCATGTTCTGGAAGAGTTTATTCCTGACGTTTCGCCAGCATCTGTGGCAGGCATTTTCAGAGACTGAAGAATCCTTAGCATTCTCCAAAGATGTCAGCCACAGATGCTGGTGAAACATTAGGAATAAACTCTTCTAGAACATGGCCACATAGCCTGAAAAACCCACAAAAAACCATGAATTGTCTATTTCCACTTCAGAAAGTTATAGGAGCTGTAGTTTTGCTTTAATACAAGGTAGTAGACCGCTGTGCCTTGAATCCATGGATTAAAATTCTGTGGATATGGAGGGCCTACTGTATATACATTGAAAGTAGAGAACATCGCAGGCACTGGGAAAGGTGATGATGCTCTGGGTGAGATCAATACAGAGCAATTCTGACATCTTTCTCTTTTTCACCCTAGGTCCTCCTGGAGAGCCTGGGACCCCAGGAATCCCTGGTCCTAGAGGTGACGAAGGTCCCATTGGGTTCCCAGGCCTTCCTGGCCAAGCAGGGTATCCTGCACCATTTCCAGGTAAAGCGGCTGAAGATCCTTGGCCTGAGACATCCTTGGCTTGAGACTCAATTGTGGCTGGTTTTGGTGGGCGAAGGCTGGGGGAAGAGGAATAGATGCATGATGTTCCTCGGATGCTATCTGATGAGCACTGAAGACGCCAGTGTAGTTACTCCTTTTAAACTGGGTGTGTGGCAAGAAATTAATTGTGTATGCATATACATAACTTATGCATATGTTCTTTTATATGATACCACTGAGGTGTGGAAGCTAACTGAAGGTCAGCATTATTGAACAGCATGGTTTTCCTGTTTGAAAGAAAAAGACTTACACTTTATGGTTGGAAAGATGAAATATTCACCTTCACTGTTCAATGTCCAGACGATCTTACTGCTGTAACTAAGCATGAACTCAAGTTTCCTTGAAGGAAAATGTAGTTTCAATGCAGTGAGTTTCAGTAACACGTAGTTTCCATAATAAGTTGTTTTGCAAATATAGCCAGTTCATATCAATCTATATAAATACCCGAAAAGCACCAGATCCCATCTGATCTTGGAAGCAAAGCAGGTTTAGGTCTGGTTGGGGGGGGGGGTGACTGCCAACAAATATCAGGTGCTATAGGCTGCATTTCAGAAGAAGGGATTACCAAAACCACCTCTTCTTGAGTGTTCCTTGTCTTAAAAAACCCTATGAATTTATGGGACTGCCCTAAGTCAACAGATGACTTGGAAGCACATGCACACATATACATATACCTAGTTCATGTCCATATCCTACATATGTCTTCCCTTCCCCCTCTTTACATTCTCTTGCTCTCCTTTTAATCTAGTCTAAAATCCAATCTAAAAAGAAGATTCCAACATAAATGAGATTTTATGCACATCAGGTTGAACTTAAGACAAGTATGTCTGTCTTTCCTAGGTCCCCCAGGTCAGGCAGGATACCCAGGAGCTTCAGGAGCTAAAGGTGAACAAGGAGTTCCAGGTAGATCAACAACTGGATTGCCTGGTCCACCTGGCAGAGATGGAGTTCCTGGTTTGCCAGGACCACCAGGACTACCTGGGCCATTGCGTAAGTACAGGTTGAAGTTCAGTTCCCATACGACAGTGATTTAGGTATGCATAACTGCATACCTTTCACTCTTCCCAGGCTTTGAATGACTGGTGGAGTTTCCATGGGCCTAAGGCACTGCTGTAGCTCATGGCCATTTGGATTTCTAGACCCTTCCCAACTATATACCCCACAAAATCCATAGCAATTTCCTTTCCCCATTTTTTGAAATCTGCAGGTCCTGGTTTTAGACCAGATGGAATCCTTGAAGGAGAAGCCGGAGAAACAGGAGTCCCTGGGCAGAGAGGGCCACCAGGGAGGTTCGGTCCAAAAGGGTACAAAGGTGAGCAGAGTTCTCATCAACCTTGTGAGTTTTCACCATGACATAACCACTGAGTAAATAATGGGATAGGGCTTTTCCCATTGGGCATGTTGAACACAATATATAGAGCACAGTCTTCTGTGCATCTGTCCAGATGATATTCTTTCTACTTTCCTGGGCAAACATTCACATTATGGGCCATTCCACCTCATTGTAGTTGAGTAGGGTCTGCTTATGTGTGTGCAGGCTATGTTTTGGCTTTGTGTCTGATGTGAGCTGTTCTTTTCCAAGGTGAAGGAGGCGACTGTGCTTGCGATGGAGGGCTGACCGGAGTTGGCCCCAGGGGAGAGCCAGGTTCACCTGGTCAGCCTGGAAGGCCAGGAGAAGTTGGCCCAAAAGGTCCTTCAGGAGATCTAGGCATTGGTGAACCAGGCCCACGTGGGCCATCGGTAAGGAGAGAGAATTTCTCTATTCGCTGATGATGGGGAATGGGGCTGCCCTTCATTGCATAAATAATATGCTGATGTCCAAAAGCACTAGATCCCAGCTGATCTTGGAAGCTAAGCAGGGTCAGCCCTGGCTAGTACTTGGATGGGAGACCACCAAAAAATCCCAGGTGCTGTAAGCTATATTTCAGAGGAAGGAATGGGCAAAACCACTGCTAAGTAGAAGAAAAGCCTATGAAATTCATGGGATCGCCATAGGTTGACAGGCGACTTGGAGCAAACACACACAGAGTCCAAAGAAGTCAGTCTTCCAGGTGTGCTCCTCTACTGTGATTTCCTAGGGAATCCATATCTTTTTGTTTACTGACTCCTTGTTTGTTTGTACCCTCAGGGTATCCTCGGTCCCCCTGGCCTTCCAGGTTTCAAAGGAGAGAAAGGAGAACCAGTGTTAGCAACCAGCAGAGGGATCCGAGGAGATCCTGGGGATGTTGGCCCCAGAGGTCCTTCAGGTGTCCCTGGAATTCCTGGTCCAGATGGTTCCTCAGGTTTGCCAGGTCTCCCTGGACCTCCAGTAAGTATGTCCCATTGGAACCCCTTGCTGTCCCTGCATGGAATTACTGTGCTTTTCATCACTGAGGAATCAGGAGGTCCTAAAAAAGAGGGCTATTTTAGGATGGTGGGAATCATCAGACTTGGATTCAATATTTGCAAGGGACTCTGGAGCAGAAACATGCAAGAAAAAGAGGCTATAAAAAGCCAGGAAAAGATTTGTACAAGTGACATGGTAAAAATCCTTTGCAGACTTGGCTTGCCCATCGTAGGACCAACTATGGGGGATAAACCCTGTCCTGAAATCAGTGGCATAATCATAAAGACAATATGGCAAGTCCCATCCCCACTCTGAGTTGAAAAATGCAGGCATTTGTATTAGCCCTTAGAAAGAAACCAGCTATATCAGTTTTGATCTCCATCTGGAGCAAGCCTTCTGTAAACATTATGGATCTTAATCACCCATTCAGGAACAAGTAACTCCAAAATACATTGTGAAAGACTTTGCATAATAACAGAGATAGCTCACAGCAATCTATAGTTACTGGAAAAATGCACTGCTACTCTGCTACTATGAGGATAACAACTGAATTCCTAGGGAGCAAAAAAGCCTAATATAGCCCTACTCAACAGAAAAACCAGGCATGTCAACCATGCTCTAAATCCTGGCTTCATTACACAATAGATTGCAAGATCCAGCCATGCTTTCAAGATCCAGCCTTGTTTTTGAGGGTGTTCTTTTACATAGCGAAGCGATCCTCTTTTTGCAGACTCTGGTTGGCTTGGAGTAAACTGAATTAATTGCCCCGAAATCAAAGAATGACTATCCATAATCTGAGCCTAAAAGAATCAGTTTGGACCAGGACATACCAACCTGGGCATATGGTAGGAAGAGATCTCAACCTCCATCTCCACCTTTGAATACTTCCCATCCACCCATCATTGATCTTCTGACACTCTTTCCTTCCTGTGGAGTTAGGTGGAAGCTAGAGTAGTAAGTCTCCCTCTTTTGGCAGGGCATTATATAGGGAGCACGTAGGTCTGGAAAATCTAGTTTTGCAAGCCCTACTGCAAGAGAAGAGGATTAGTGGGAGGTAGACGTTCTCCTGTTTGTTTGCATTACCCTAACTTAGATGACCAGTTCCAACTGGGGAGGACCCATTGAATCAGTGGAACTTCAAAACTTAACAAATTCATCAGGTTCCCATTGATTCAAGGAGTCTTCTCAGTTGGAACCAACAACTGGATTTAGACCTTAATAAATCCAAACTGGAGGAGTTACCAGGAATGGTGGTGCTCGCCTTGTATTTGAGCTGCGCATTGCAAGACCCCGTAGCTTCTCTTTCCAAGCCAAGAAGGACCAGTCTTGGTGAAATCTCTAACCTTTATACTCACTGCAAAGATTTTATTTATTAAAACCCACCTTCTTCTTTTGCTTATGTTTAGGGTGATGGTGGCCTTGGCTACCCAGGGGACAAAGGCTCACCAGGATTGCCCGGAGCAATGGGCCGGCGTGGTGAGAGCGGTCTTCCTGGCATTGGTTTCCCAGGCTCCATTGGAATCCGTGGGCCTCCGGGTGAGCCAGGAATTGATGGCTTTCCGGGACAACCTGGTCCTCCAGGTCCTCCAGGTACATCATTTGCATCTGTAGCAAAGGGGGGGGGGGATTTCCTACTCTCAGTTGATCACAAGGAGCAACCTGGACAGCGTAGTTTTCAAAGAAGCCAAACTGGATTTCAGATTTTTAACCCATTTCTGCAATAAGAACCAAAAGTAATATTAATACTCTCTATTTGTCTTAATCATACAGCTGCCATTCAACAGAGCAATTGCAGTCTGGGAGAAAACTGAACAATACAAATCACAGCCTGTGTTCATTGGCATGGCTAGTGATGGCATGGCAAGGAAGGGCAGCTATTGATGCCTCCTGCCCTGTCACTCTGGGTAAAGGCTTGTCTTTCATAGCATTGCCTTTAGAAAGAGGAGAAGTGGTGGATGGGGGTTAGTATTAGTGGTCTCTTACCCATTGCCTTGTCTTGTATCAACTGCAACTGCAATAGAAAAATGATTTGTAAATAATTTCCAGGGCTTAGAAAAATCACCTCTGGGGACTATAACTCCCAGAATCCCTTAGCAAACTAGTTGCAGAATTCCAGGAGTTGTCCAAAAATTTGCCATGCTCTGGGTTTCCTTCCATTGAGAACCACTTTCCAGATTCTCATTTGAACTGGTTTTCTATTGTCCAGTAAACAAAAGAAACCCCTTCCCTTATTCTTTCATTCTAATGCCAGCTTTATTTAAAAGACTCTTAAAATATAACAACTGCAGTGTGTTGCTTTCTTTTCCTCTGCTTTCTTTTTTTAAAACAACAACTACTACTATGTCTTTTATGCATATGTTTTGTTTAGAGAGAGATGCATTTCAGCTTGCAGTGTTTACAAGTCTACCTGAGCTGTGTTCACAGGCAAAGCATTTCCATGTATAATCTCTTCATTTCCACATCCAAAATATGGTCCATATCCACAGATTCAACCATTCATGGCTTGAAAATATTCTCAATAAAAAAGCAAACCTTGATTTTGCCACTCCTATAAAGGACACCATTTTAGTGCACCATTGTATTTATTTAATGGGACTTGAGCATCCACAGATTTTGGTATCCATCCTGGAACCAAACCCCAATGGATCCCAAGGGCCCACTGTGTACATATGCAAACAATTGCAGTTGCTTTAAGACCAATATGAATTTCCATTGGAATCGATGGTCTTCATTTATGCCTCTGGTGCAATGCCTGTGAATTTGGCAGGGTTGTGGTTCAAGAGCAAGCCGCTGGCATTCTTGCAGGTGATCTTTCTTCTCCTTTTATATGCCTTCCCTGCCTCTGTTTTAACCTCTCCTCCTTTGCTTAACTGGTATAGGTGATTGCTGCTGCAGTGAGGAGGTTGGTAATGGAGTCTTAGACGCTCAGGGAGGTGAGAGTGAGGCCTGGCGGTTGTCACACTTGTGGTGTTCGGGGGGGATCCACTTTAAACGCATGTTGTGTGACACTGTGGGCAGGGCGGCATGGGAGGATCACATTTGGTGGTGGAAGAAGTTCGAGGGAACGCAGAAAGCTTGCTTACATGTGCTTTCCCCCTGCCCTCCTGCGAATCGTGTGCTTAAATGCTCAGTGTCTGTTTCCATGTGGCTATGTGTTTCCGACATCTTTGCTTGTTGCATGGGGACCAGGAAGTGGCAAAGGGACAAACGAAAGCAGTATTAAAAAATACTGCACAAGAACCAGATTTATGTCCTGCATCCCAATTCCAAGTCTCTAAGAAAAAGCATATTCATAGTTCAGATACTTGATTGCATAGCTTGAAATGTATAATATATTCTGATTTTATTTAGTGACTGTTTGGACAAATACTGTTAATGTAGAAACTGGGAAACGATGCAGGGATGTAGGTCCCTCCCATGAAATTTGCCCTCAGTCCCCAAATTTCTATCATTGCAGTAACTTAATCCATCTGAGGAAGTAGGTTCAAGTCTACGAAGGCTCATGCTACCAAACCATATCTTTCAAAAGTGTTGCAAGATCCCTTTGGACATTAAAGCATCAGTCGAGCATTTAGAAATAAAGTCTAGGCATTCAAAGGAAAGGGGCAAGCAAAGTTACCAAGGGAGTTAGAAAGAAAATCTTACACTTGTCTGTAAAATGTGGGTAGATTACAAGTGTGTAAATCACCCTAAATATGCGGGGTGAAGTATTTACCACTGTGCAATGCATGTATTCAGCTGACAGTGGCGGAAGTGGAGTTGTACGTGTAGCAACATTTCATGCTGCAATTTCACATCATCGCTGCACATCGCAGGGGAACATTGAACTTTGGAGTTGCTCGTTGTCACTATGCAATGTGCAAGAGCACCAAGTCACCAAGATGCCTTGCGGAGCATTGCTGTTCTGCATGTGGGTTTGTGTAGGAATGGCAAAATACATCTCCACATGAATAGGTGTTGGATTGCTGCCACTGTTTTTAACTGACGTCGCAAGCCACTTTGGGTACTATGTTGGAGGGAAAGTGGGATATATATCAAAATAAATAAATGGATAAATATTCTTCCTGAAATTTCCTTGAATTACAAGGAGCCAAAGAAAGTTTTGATGCATGTTCTTTCTGTAGGTATAACCTTGCCCTGCGTAATTCCTGGAGCATTCGGTCCACCTGGGCTCCCAGGTTCTCCGGGATTTCCAGGTATGACACTTTATATCGTGTAAAGCTTACAAGTTACAGTTGGCCTTCAACTTTTGTGGGGTATGGGGCACAGACACTCTGCAAAAAGTGGAAAAACTGCAAATATAGGACCGTGAACACTTTTCTGGGCACCTGTTGGTCCTCCAGCTTGTCCCTATCTATAACCAGCTTCCATTTGATATTGACCATAGAATTGCACTGAAGTGACTTCAAATGCCTAGAAGAGTGCTCTCTCTGGACATCTATAGGTCCCCTAGCACAACTCTATGGTCAACTTCTGCTAGAACTGTGGTTCCCAAACTTTGAACCTCCAGATGCTTTGGATTCCTGACTGTTGGCCCAATTGGCTAGGGCTTCTGGGAGTACTTGGAGGACTTAAAGTCTGGAAGTCATTGTGCTAGAAGTGGATCATAGCATTGTGCTGAAGGATCTAAAAATCTGTAAGTTAGGATTTTCTGCTTTTGTGTTGCATTAAGTTAGGAAAACTGTAAGCACGGTCATTAACTACTTGGAGGCCTTGGAGAGCAACTTTACCATGAGTCAAAAACTATCTTTTTTATTATTGTATGCTAGTCACAAAAATAATAATTATCATCATCACCACAATCATCATTTTATTACCAGCTTCTCCCCAAGGTTCGAGACAAGGTACAATGCAGATTAAAACACATAAAAAATAATTTAAACACATAAACATAGGATGCATTCAGATCATCCAACATAAAATTTGAAATGTACCACTTCAAAATTCATAGTTTGCAATTGACTGGGTAGGCCTGCTGGGTCTTTAATGTTAAATTCAGACAGAAGGTTTAGCTGTTGAATCTCTCCTGGCAGGTCCTTCCACAGTCTAGGAGCAGTCAGTGAAAATGACTGGGTGACAGTTGCCAGTCTAGTTCTGGCTGATTGAAGTCAATATCCCCCAGAGGCCCTGAGTGTATGGGGCGGATTGTATGGTGCCTACATATGTGGCCCTGATGGGGACCAGGTCATCTTCGAGACCACACTTGCTCTCTTGGCTTGCTCTGAGTTAGGTATCCAGAGACAATGTAGAGGGGTGGCAGTAGTGATGGATATTGGGGCACATGGTAGCAAAGGTGGGGATGACAGCTCTTCTCTCCTCAGCAGCCAAGAGAGCCTGCAGTCTAAATGGGTGTTTTCTTTTATCCAGGACCCAAGGGTAGCAAAGGACTTCCAGGCATTCCAGGGCAGCCGGGATTCAATGGTGTAAAAGGACAGACAGGTGTACCAGGGTTGATCGGCCTCTTAGGCATGCCAGGTAAGATCTGGGAATGCCAGGTAAGAGCTGCAGTTTTTCCAAAGAAGCAGCAATGAGGGTTACAACAATGACAATGACAGCAACAATAATTACCTGTTATTATATCCTGACTCATACCTGAAGATGTCAGGATGGGATGCAGTCAATAAAACAGTTTTTAACCATCTGTAATAGTTTGAAAGAACATCAAACAGTTCAACCAAGTCACAATCTCATAGAACAATGACACAAAATTACCATTACTGATGATGTTAGGACTTATACTCATTCAGTGTTTTAAGAGTTGGTTTCAAGCATTTCACGTTTGTGTATCTTTTGACAACTCTTATGATACCTTTGCAGGATATAATAAATGAGAAAGAGAGAGATTCCAGTGGCGATTGCAATGGGAATGTTATTTAAATCTTGGTGTCCCACACATTTTTGTTATTTTAGGTTTTCCAGGGATTCGTGGTGACCCAGGGATACAAGGACCTCCTGGGCCAGAGGGGACCTATGGTTTGCCTGGAAATCCAGGTCCTCCTGGTTTTCCTGGTGCAAAGGGTCCTCCTGGTGAAGTGTTTGGGGCTGAAAGTGGAGCTCGAGGTGAACCCGGGAGACCCGGATTGCCAGGAAATAAAGGGTTTGCTGGGGATCCTGGACTTCCCGGACCAAAAGGTTAGTTCTGCTGCTATCCTTCTCTGGTCAAAAAGTGCATGGCCCTGCAGCTAAGTAGGATTGGAGCAGGTTAATGTTTGAACAGGAGACTGTTGCTGCTGTTACAGACATATCTTGGTCAGTCTTTCAGTAGCAGCAGCATTGGAAGGATGGTGAAAGAGGGCTGGAGAAATAAAGGCTTTCACAGTTGCAGCACTGTATCTGCAGTAAACAATGCAGTAAAAATTGTTTTCCTGCCCCTTCCAAGTCATTTCCAAGCTCTTGTTTCTCTGTTTTCAGGTTTAGATGGGAGGTCAGGCCTGCCAGGCATAAAAGGGAGCGGTGGCGAACCAGGTCTTCCAGGTATTCCTGGACTTCCAGGACCTCCAGGGCCTGTTGGCCCACTTGGCATCAAAGGAAAACCAGGTCCAGTGGGAGTCGTCGGCTTCCCAGGATCCCAAGGTATGTAGCCCCTCAAACAGGGAGGGAATGTGCTGCTTTCCAACCCACCCTTCTATGGACAGAGCCCCTCTGCTTCTATAGCTTCATGGTGGTGCATTTGGGCCTGATGTGATGAAGATTTCCAAGTTCCTGCTGTGGCTTGGAGGCTGGAAGATGCCTTGAGTAGATTCTTGGTTTCTGAAAGTAGGGAACCAAACTGGATGATGAAGCTGAAAGATCTACAAAATGCAACTGAGGAAATGCATCTCGCAAAAAAATTCATCTCACAGCCATTACACAGCCTCAGTGGGCCATTTTTGAGACCCCAAAAGCTCTTAGACCTAACCCCCCCCCAATTGGCTGGAAAATGGCCAAGACAATGCAACGCAAACATGCACACACCCCAAAAATCTGGCAGTTTGACTTCCCTTGTCCCCCACAATGGCTGCATGTGCCCCTAAGAAAACCCTGTCGGAATCCGTTGTATTTCAGTTGGAATATAGCCGATTTCCGAAATCCAAGATAGCATCACATCACTTCTGGTTGTATTGTGGGGATGATGGGAAAGGATGTCCCTGCCCTTGTGGGGATTTTCCACCTTGTTGTACATGATTGGTGGCCAGGGATTGACTCTACTCCTAGATCTGGAATCTACTGTTTGGAGTTGTCTGGCTACTTGACTTCAGAAGGAAGTTTATTGTACCTCTGTCTTATCTGGAGATGAAGGACCTCTCTTAATTGAGCGTCTTTTACTCTAGATCTTCATTACTCATTACTGTACTAATTTTTATGACCCACATGCATGATTTGCTTGCAGGCATGCCTACAGAATGTAACTTGGTGTCCTTTATCATTCTCTTCTCATTTGCTTTCTCCAAAGCACTGCTGTGACTGTTCATCTTTCTGCACCATTATTCAGAAAAAGGGACAGCCTGTAAGCCCTTTGGGAAGTTGGACACTCTATCATTCCTTTGTCCTCCCAAAAATAGCTGAATATTTCATCTTTGGAGTTGTATATACTGCAATATTTTGAAAATGGACTATCAGAAAGGGCAGGGGTATGTCTAAGGAATGGACAAGTCATAGCCTTTGGTTTCCATGGCACACCATGGAAAGAAAAGCTTGGCAGGCATGCCAGATTTGGCCTTCTAGATATTTCAGACTACAATTCCCAGAACCATTGTGGCTCCTGGGGATTGGAGTCTGGAGCTTCAGATGTTGCACACCCCTGCCAAAAAGCTTACGTTTATTGACCAATTTATTGGATTTCCATCCCGCCTTTATCCCAAAATGGGATTCAATGTGGTTGGTATGTACAAGTGTTCCATTTCACACTATAGCGTTTGATAGCCCTATCCATGTCTGCCATTCCTTAATTTTCAACCAGCAGCAGTAGAAATGTCAGATGGCTAGCATTTTGGACATAGTGTTGCCTTTCTTTTTAAACATGAATCACGCGCATGGGTGAGCTGCTTGGCAGGAAACATTGCAAAGTAGTGTCAAGAGGTACTCCAGTATACATGGAACACTTGCAAGAGTTATCCATGGCGATAAGTCTGTACAGCCCACCTACTTATGAGGAGAGGACTCTTTGTAGCTCTTGATGCTACAGCTGAAATGTTTTCCTGCAAAGCAGCCTACACATATGTGTAAGAACAGGTCTTGACCACCAGCAGTTAACCATGGCTTCGTACAGCTACGCTCCATTGTATTCCAAGTCATTCATCTGGTTCACCGCCTTGTGCTTTTCTCCTTGTCCCTCTCTGTGTTTGTCTGTTTTTCCTCATCATGTTTCTGTTCCATTTACCACCAACTTCTCCATTTCCGATGTCAAACTGTATTGGTTTTGGGTTTCTCCACGTAGGCTGTCAAGGTGAGAGAAAAAAAGGCATTGTAGCGTAAAAGCTCCTGGACTAACAACTACCCAGCTTTTAATGCTACAAGACTGGCATTGACTGTAGGTGACACCCCTTATCATTATCATTGTCATCACCTTTATTACTATTATATTTATTTATTGAATGAAGGATTTAGAGGTCGGATTCAGCATGGTGGGCACCATTATTTTGACCTAGCAGCATGGCCACCATTTTGAAAATGATGAATTGGATCCAGACTTAGGCTTAGAATAGATCCATTTGAAAGCAGTCATAGTATAGTCATGGCTAATTTTAAGTAACTGACTTCATTGGATCTATTCTAAGTCTTTTACAGCCCAATGTCTGGATGATGAACTCTGCTTCATTTGGCATGTTTGTTCATTTTCATTTGAAGATAAACCAAATAAAAATGCTCAGTAAAGGAAGATCCATCATTATCTCCTTTGGTTCTGCCTAATGGTGGGATTAGCGAGTGGAATTTGATGTTCCCAATGTTTGTCATCCCAACTTGTGACTTAGATATTTAGAAGTGCAAGCCATATGGTTTCCCAAATGGTGGTTGAAATATACCCCACGTTCAGGGCTTGGAACAAGTTGCTTCTTTGGACTGCAGCTTCCAGAATCCACTGGCTGTCTCAGCTTTAGGTGGGAATCTGCAAGTTATGATCTAAAAAAGATAACTTCTCAAGCTTTGCCTAAATTATCCAAAGCATAAGGGGTTTCACTGTTGCAGTTGCGTAGTGGTGTAGGCAGTTAACTTCCTAGGCCTTTTCATTGTTAGCTGACTAATGCTTTCTGTTTTACTTTTGCATTTCTAAACTTGTGCGTCTTAGAAAAGGCTGCATGACTTATTTCATTTCTGATGTTCATCTGACATGTACAAATGCAGTGCTCAGAGTAAAACAGCTTGGAAGATGGCACAAGGAGGAGGGAAAGAGAGAGAGACTTTGAAATGACGAGCCTTTGTTTGCCTCAATTCAGGACTTCCCGGAGAAAAAGGCAAAAGTGGGGATCCCGGTCCATCAGGCCCTGCTGGTATGAAGGGTTTCCCAGGTCTTAATGGTCTTCCAGGACGTCTTGGAGAGCAAGGATTTCCCGGATCGCCTGGCCTTTTGGGCTCAGATGGAAATCCAGGTTTCCCTGGATCTAAAGGTAACAAACATCAATGTTAGAGATCTATCAGTGCATGTAGATACATGTATTTTAGTGGGAGTAGGGCCAGCATGGTGTAGTGGTTTGAATTTTGGACTAGGACAAGCGTTCAGATCCCCACTTGATCATGGAAACCCATAAGGTGACCTTGGGCAGTGATAAACCCCCTCTGAATAAATCTTGCCATGAAAAGCACATTAAAAGCCTATCTCTATCAAAAGTCTTTGCATGCCTAGCCTTCCCATGGAAGGAAATTGCAGAGAGTGGGGCCAGCCACTGAGAATGCTCTCTCCTGTGTCCTCACCAAAGGGACTTGTGATGTTGGTCAAACCAAGAGAAAGCATCAGAGCAATTAGAAAAGTCAGATACTGAGCAATTCTGCTATACACTTATGAAACCAAGAATAGCATATGTTTACTGCGGTATAGCCAAGAGAAAGCACCAAAAAGATAATGCAGTGAGTGTGGATCAGTGGTCAATGCGCATGGCAACTCATGACAACTCATTATGCAGTTGCTGTCCAAGTGCACAATGACAACACATAGAGGCAATGTGCATTCACATGCTACTTTGTGTGTCCAGTGTGACAGTCCCACATGTGCAGTTCGACTTACAGTTAGCTCTCCATATCTATGGATTTTTTTATCCATCAATTCAAGCACCCACAATTTGAAAATATTCCAAAAAGAGTCCAAATTCCAAAAACCAAAACTTCATTTTGCTATTTTATGTAAGGGACACCACTAATTTTGGTATCCATGAGGGGCCCTGGAACCAAACCCCGGTGGATACCAAGGACCTTGTGTACAATGCTCTCTGCTAAACGTAACTGTTGCACATTGTAATGACACCTGGGTATGTCACTGATAGGATGCCAGGCTAAAAGTGCTAGAATATGGATGTTAATTCCATGCCTTGTAATTCAACGCTGAGGGCCTAAACCATCCAAAGGAAAAAGAGAAAGGACTCTGTCAAGAGCGTCAAAGTGCCATCTCCCTCTGGTGCCCATGTGCCATCAGGCCAGGTGTACAAGTTAGGGTGCCAAAGAGCAGAACAACCCATGAGCTATGATATCCAGATCCCTGGAAATCATGTCTCCCGCTTCCCAAATGTTAGCTTTCCATGGGTCTTCAAATGGTGGATCGCGACCCACAACTGGGTCTTACCCTGGCTCTAGGTGGATTGCAAGAGCAGTGCCACACTTATTCAAATATTTGGTGACAAACCGAGATGTAAGTTTGTGTGGTCAAAAAGTGGATCCTAGTTCTGAAAAACTTGAGAGTACTGTGCTAGACCAGTTTGGTTGTAAACACATTCTCATGCTTTACTCCTTGAATCTAGGAGAAAAGGGTTCTGCGGGTGTCATTGGCTTCCCTGGCATGCCAGGCCTACCTGGAATCACTGGGGTTGAGGGGATGAAAGGATTTCCTGGAGCACCAGGAAGAGATGGAAGCGTTGGGTTTCCTGGACTCCTTGGTCCGAAAGGTAAGCCACTTTTAAATTTACCCCCAATTTAAATCAGCCCATTTCAACAAGTAGTCATTTTCACTGTGGGTTCACCCTACATCCCTATTGTTTCAATTGTCGCTTCTTTAGGGGACAGAGGTAGTCCTGGCCCCCCTGGTCCTGTCACCGTCACACCCCCAGAACTGGCCGTCACCCTCAAAGGAAACAAAGGAGAGTCCGGCTCTATTGGGCTTGGAGGATTTCCAGGACCTAGAGGTACTGTTTGACGTTCACTTCTCAACATCCCATTCCCACATTCGTCCATAATTCGTTCGTTCGTTCGTTCTCTGGTTAATTGCAGTTTGGTCCTAAACCAACAGATGTAAAATGCAAAATACTTTTAAAAAGATTTTTAAAGGATATAATATGGTTCTTGAAAGATATGAAAGCATAAAATACAAGGGTGATGGAAAATACAATAGATTCAGATAGTATGGAATAGTATGTTTTGTCAGTTATCTGGTGGTGCATCGCCATTAAGAGGACTTGTGGTCCCACATATTTTTGGAATCGCAAGAGGGTCCGCAACAGACCCCCACAGGTGCAAAGAGACAACTGTATATAGACAATGTTTTTTGCCCTTTTAATTCAACCTGGGCCCAAATTTTGCTTTTGGGGTGACAGGGGAAAGTCCTTTTTAAAAAAAATTGGAGGGAAGGAATTGGCTCACCGTATTTTTTGCAAGGTGTCCACCAAGGTTCTTCTTGTTTTCTTGAGCGAATCTCCAATTATTGTAACGTTCTATTGATCCAAATCAGAAATGGTCGATTGCACACATAGGATGGAATTGATTAGCTGCCCTTCTGCAGAATCATCCAACTCGACATAACCATCCCTGCGGTCTTTTTCATTTTGTAGGAGACAAGGGTCTTCCTGGGCCGCGGGGGCAGCCTGGCTTTCCAGGAATAGCCGGATTGCCGAGCAGAGAGAAAGGACCAGCTGGAGACTTGGGTTTCCCAGGACCATTTGGCTCTCCTGGCTTGCCAGGGCAGAAGGGCGCTTCTGGCATTTTAGGGTTCCCAGGGATGCCTGGAGAAAGTGTAAGTAGGCCAGTTTCTTTTCCCAATGAATGTAAGGGTATAAATCTGTGGAGAGAAATGTGGTGCTGGAGCTCAATGGATACTATATGGACTGCTAAAAATACAAGTGAATGGGTCTTATGGTAAATAAAGCCTTGAATGCCCCCTAGAAGCCCAGATGACTAAACTGAAGTACCTTGAGATAAAACAAAATTGAAAAAAATATTTGGTTTCCAAATGTCCCCAAACACTCTATGCAAAAAGTGTAGAGAAAATTCCCTCCATGCCACCATTAAGGCATTGGGGGGGAAACCTGAATACTTAATTGCAGGGGAGTAAAGCACTCCAAGGTGTCCTAGGTGGGCAATGCAGCCCCTTAGCCTCTGACAGATGCCTAACCCTGCTCTTTATAGAGATATATAGAACTGTTGCAAAAGATAGGAGAGCAAACCCAATAGGCAGGATTGCATCCTCTGTTACACACTGAACTCGGTGTTATTAATGATGATTAAATGAAATTTCTCTCTTCAGGGTGCTTTGGGTATATCAGGCTCACCAGGATTCCCAGGGACAATGGGATTACGAGGTCCAAAGGGTAAGTAACTGGTGTGATAGATATAGATATAGATACACACACACCATTTCCATTTTGCAAACCACAAATCTACCATAGTGAAAGACTGGTAGCCGTCTTGTTCTCACTCCTCTAAACCACTTCTGCCACTTCAGAATAGTGGACTACATTTCCAGTGAAAATTGGAGATGGGTAACAGCTTCTATTAGGCTGACAAAAGCCTTAGGAAAGAGGCATGTTCTCAGCTTCTCCAGAACATCATGCATGAAGGCACAAAAATGAAAGGATCGGGAAAAGGTAAAAAAAGAAAAATCTAGCCTGTTGGATTAGCCGTCGCATCCTCTGCAGCGGCAATGTAGTTGCAACAGGCTCAGTGAAAAGACGACACATGAAGGCAGTGATTCCCAAACTTGAGCCTTCCAGGCGTTTTGGACTTCAGCTTCTAGAACCCCAGATTGTTGATAAGATGGCTGTGGCTTCTGGGAGATAGAATCCAAACATCTAGAAGGTCAGAGTTTGGGAATCATTGCATTCAAGTAACAGCTTTCAGCACAGTTGAACAGGTTCTTTACATTCGCTCCCTCCTGGGAATTGACTGGTGCCCTCACCACCGTTTCTGAAGCCTAAAGGCTCCTGACTTGGCTTAGAGCAGAAGCATGGAAGAGTAGGACAGTCTCTGTGTCGTTTCAGCAAGGTTTTCCAGTGGTTTTGGACCACTGTGTAGATACACAAATTGAAAACTGTAGATTGGTTTTGTATTTTATTCTTCCAGGTGACCGAGGAGACTCTCTTGGAATCCCAGGCGGTGTAGGAGCTAAAGGAGAACGCGGAAACCCTGGATTTCCAGGTAAAGAAAACATTGGGGCCCATGCCAGCAAGGCAGTGAATCCATGCCAGATTCAGAGTATATTTAATCAGCCGTCATCTAATAGTACAGAACTAAATGGATGAATAGTATAACTTAGTGTATCATCTAAACAGTTAATCAGCTGTTTAGGCAACGTATTACAGAGCAGATCTCTTAGGCTACTGCCCTTGACACAACTTTAACTGCCACAAGTCCATCCTATGGAGTCCTGGGATTTGTAGTTTGTTGTGGCACCAAAGCTCTCTGACAGAGAAGGCTAAATATCTCACCAAACTACAAATCCCTGAATTCCATAGCATTTAGCCACGGCAGTTAAAGCACTGTCAAACTGAATTAATTCTGTGGTGTAGATGTAGTATAGATGCAGCCCAGTTGTCCAAATGGTGGTGGTTTACATTGGCTATGGAATCATTGGTTTTTGTGTGAACTCTTTTCAGGTGCGAGAGGCTATGATGGACCAAAGGGTGACCCAGGATTCCCCGGAAGCCCAGGGGTCAAAGGGCAGAAAGGTGTGCTCGGTAACATCGGCCAAGAAGGACCGCCAGGTATTTGAACCATTTGGGGATCATTTACAAGATACAGCACAACATGTGCGGATGTTAAGATGAGCTCATTGGTTGCACAGATAACCTCCTTTACTAGTTTTCGTCCTCAAAAGCCCATATTGCAAGGGATTTACTTGGTCCAACCCATCATAGAGTTGGAAGAATATTGCTAATCTTGACTGCTTTAAAAAAGCGATCAAGACAGATCTCTTCCCCGATTAGCATCTCAGTTGCCTCCCATCGACTGCCTGCTTTTTTGTTTTAATAGTTTGTTTTAATCATTTCATTGTATTGCTTTTATTGTAGGTGGGTGGGTATGTGGGATATTGTGTTTAATTGTGTTTTAATGTTGTCAGCCACCTCAATCTAATTATTATTATTATTATTATTATTATTATTATTATTATTATTATTATTAAGCATAGATTCCAAGTAGGATAGCACCCATATTCTAGAGTTCTTGCAGGTTCCTATGGGGAGATCCAGTCTTTCACTTAGGTTGGACCTAAGCCTTATAAGGCTTTATAGGTCATGACTAGGACTTTGATTTGTGCCCAAAACTGAATCAGTACCTAATGAAGCTCTTTTACATGTTTCCCATAATTGGCCCAATGAGCATTCTGGCTTCCAAGTTTAGCTATAAGTGCCAGAACCAAGATGCTTAATCTTTAATTATGTTATTCCTTCTTTTTTCTCCTCCTAGGTGTCCCTGGAGTTGGTATCTCAAGGGGCAACCCAGGATTTCCAGGGACCCCAGGACAGCGTGGTTCCCCAGGACTTCCAGGACTTCCCGGCATCCAAGGACTAAAAGGCATGGCTTTGTTTCTTTTCCCTCTCCTCCCTAGATTTTTCTTCTCTTTTAGAGAGAACCATGAATTGATTGCTTGGGTGGAACGGAGCAGCAATCGCATTTTTGCAAAGGGTTTTGCCCTATGTTTCGTGAAGTTGCAGAACTGATCAATGGAGCTGTGGAGCCACCAAGGGGAACATATAGCAGCAGGGACCTGTGTTATTATTGTGTTATTATTCCACTTTAACTGCCATGGTTCCATCCTGTGGGATTCTGGGATTGGCAGGTTAGCAAGGGGCATTTAGAATTCGCAGCCAGAGAGCTCCAGGGCCTCACCAAACTACAAATCCCAGGAGTCCAAAAGATGGAGCTGCAACACTTCAAGTAGTGTCAGACTGCATTATTTCTAGTAGCGATGCTGCCGTATGTAATGTGAATGAGCCCCAAGTGGCTGAAGCAGAGGGAACCTATATCAACAAACTAGTGTTCCCAGGATTCCATAGGATGGAGCCATTAAAGTGGTGTCAAACTGGATTATTTCTGCAGTGCGGATGCAGCCTAGGTGCTCTCTCTCTTAGCCTGGTCTAACTCACAGGGCTGCTGTGAAGATAAAATAAGGAGAAAGAGAGCCAGGTATGTCACCTGGAGCTTAATGGAAGCAAGGTGGGATAGGAATAAGCTCTATCACTGACAATAATTTTTTAAGGGTCCTTAAAGTCCTGTTGGGACAAAAGATGAAGTATTTGATGAATAAAATACAGTGGGCCCTTGGTATCCACTGGGGTTTGGTACCAAAATCCATGGATGCTTAAGTCCCATTATATACAATAGTATAGTAAAATGGTGTCCCTTATATAAAATGGCCAAATCAAGGTTTGCTCTTTGGAATTTATATATATTTTTGAATACAGTATTTTCAAACCGTGGATGCTTGAATCCGTGGAGAAAGAATCTGTGGATACGGAGGGCTGACTGTAAATGCACTGTCTTGCTTCCCAATGTATTCGCTTCTGCCTCTTATTTGGTATCACCTTCTTTCTTGAATGTTTCTACAGGGTTTCCAGGCTTTCCAGGTCTGAATGGTCTAAATGGCTTACCGGGCACCAAAGGTTCTCCTGGGACACCAGGTAAATTGAGTCATTCTGGGTATCTGTTTTCGCCATCTCTCAGACTATCTGAAGACCTGTGGGCCCTTAAAGCCCTTTTCTTCATTATTCTATAAGTAGTCTGAGGGGCAGAGTGGTGTAGTGGTTTGAGTGTTGGACTAGAAACCCAAAGGACCAGGGTTCAAATCCCTGCTTGAACATGGAAACCCACTGGATGACTTTGGTTGGGTCATACTCCAATTCTCAGTGACAAACCTCCTTGAAGCAAAATGTACCAAGAAAAGTGAGTCGGTGTGGTATAGTGGTTCGAATATTGGACTAGGAATCTGGGAGGCCAGGGTTCAAATTTCCATTCATCCATGGATGCCAACTGAGTGATCTTGGGCAAGTGCCACCCTCTCAGCTTCTGATGAATGCAATGGCAAAACCCCTCTCTTGCTAAGAAAACCACATGATAGGTTGTCCTTAGGGTAACCATAAGCCATATAGTAACAAGTAAACTCATTTGTCCTCTCCTTACCCTGTACCCAAATCAATAAATACTAAAGTTGGAATTTCTCAATTCCTCTTTGGAATTTTGTTCTCTGCCACCCCTTTTGGTTTCTTTTTAAGTGCTGTCTCTTGCCAACGGTTGTTAAGCCAGTGTCGGTGCAGGATGCTATAAGGGAAGGAGTGATGCACTTTGTAGGTGTTTCATGGGTTTTTTTGGTTGTTCCCCTTCCATCCTCCTATTAGGTCCAAGTGAAATTGGACTTCCAGGTCCTGCGGGGTTTCCAGGTGCCAAAGGAGAGCAGGGAGTCCCAGGTTTTCAGCGTGGAGTCCCGGGGTTTCCTGGGCAGAAAGGACCTGCAGGAGATATGGGTAAGTATCAGACAAATACTGCAGAAAACCAACTCAATTGAAATGTGGTGCTGGAGGAGAGTACTCCAGATGCCATGCACCATCGAGAAGATAAGTCCATGCCTCCTGGAGCAAACCAGGCATGAACTCTCGCTAGAAGCTGAAATGACTAAAACGAGGCTGTCATACTTTGGGCACATTGAAAGGTGGCTTATTAGGAAAGAGAACATGGGAGGCAGGAGGAAATAAGAAGACCTCACTACAAGGGAATTGGTTCACTCAAGATAGCCACAGCTACTCTTGTTTTTGCAAAGCATGTTAAGAACATGGCCTCTTGAAGTCTCTCGTTCGCAGCATTACCGAAAGTCAAAGCCAACTTGATGTTGAATTGGCGCATAACAACAGCGTTTAATGTAGCGGACCATGGGTTGGGAAGTTTCAGCCGAATCTCAGATATGCCACAAATTCAATCAGGTGGCCAAAACAACCATCTGCTTGTACTCATCCCACACAGAATGGCAGACAGAGATAGTAATTTGGGGCAACCTTACAAGATTGTTGTAAGGATGACAAAAATATAAGTGTGAAGGACTAAAACATGCAAAAGCACTAAATGTTATGTTGATTAGTAGTAGTAGTAATAGGAGTGATACAGTACAGCATGACCCTGTAGCAATGTAGGATGCATTCTTGGTCTTACCATGGGAATGTGAACCTGTGGATAATGGCTAACCCTATTGAGATGAATTACTTCAGGTAAAGGTTGACCATAAAATCACACTGGAGTACCTAGAGATTCCTCTCTAGGCACTTCTGGGTCTTTCAGCATGACTCTAAAGTTCAACATCTTAGTGGCCCGGTTTTGGCTACACAACTATTATAACTCAGCACCTAAGTTTGCAAATATAGTAAGTAGGTCATCTTCTATGTTTCTTCCAGCCAATCTGCCTCTCAGCAAACAGAGAACCTGCTTTTGATCGTTCTTTCCTCTTGTTCTAGGTCGTCCTGGAACCCTGGGTCTGCCTGGTTTGCGTGGCCCTCCTGGCATTTCCCTTCCATCTAAGATTCCTGGGAGACCTGGAGATGCTGGACGTCCTGGAGAGGATGGTATACCAGGTATGGAGTCAGGAGCAATGTACGTGGTTTTTTAGGGTAATACTGAAGAAAGAGTCATTCTAATGGAATGTAGGTGACACTCATGTATTTGCAGTATCTGTAACTGCAATTTCACTTAATGGTGGTCGTGGGTGGAAGGTCTCTCTAGACATCTGGAGGTCCTCCAGCATAATTCTATGGTGAGCCTCCAGCAGACATTGGTCTTTCTCTGAAGACACCAGCCACAGATGCTGGTGAAACGTCAGGAATGAACTCTTTTAGAGCATGGCCACATAGCCCAAAAAACCCACAAAAAATATAGATGCCCACCATGAAAGCCTTCAACTTCATATTCATACTTATATTTGTGCTTATGCGGTAATATAATATAAAATACAGTAATACGGGCTCTGCATTTCAACATTTTCTGCTTTTTGACAGGTCCATATCTTGTCGAATAAGCAAGGGGCTTCTGTACAGAGCTGCAAATACATGTATCCTTGCAGTTTCTGTTATCCTGCCATGAGAAAATACCTGAATTAGAAAGAAAGAAAACATCCCTAGGACTCTTATCAAAGCTTAGGGACTGCGAAAGGTATATATCTGGTGACTGGCTTTATTTTTGATTTTCCTTAGGCCCACAAGGACCCCGTGGTATTCAAGGACCCCCGGGTCCAGCTTCTAACCAAGGGGACACAGGGACCCCAGGATTCGCTGGTCTTCCTGGTTTCCCAGGCCCCAAAGGAGATATGGGGATTTCTGGACTCAGTGGTGTTCCAGGAGCATCCGGATTCAAAGGTAAAGCATTGTGTTACTCATTATATTACCTTCAAACCACTCTTAGGAGCATAAAATGTCATCATCTTCTAGCCACTGGTCTTATCAAATTAGCATTGGCACTATTATGGGGAAATCGGAGCCATCTTATGGGTGTTTCAGCCCAAAACTGTGTTAAACTAAAAGTCAATGCGCTTAAGAACTTCATAGTGTTGCCACCCAGTGTATGGTTGAATCCATGCATAAAATATCCGTGGATACGGTGGGCTTGACTGTACATGGCCTTATCTGACTCCGATCAGTAACAGAGAAATAGAACAGAGTGTCACATCTATGTACTAATGTAATTCAATGAGATAATCTTTTGTCACCATGATTTGGTCCAAAATTGGGTATTTTGTGACCTTGATCTTTTCATGTCAGGCTTCAGAGGTGAACCAGGCTCCATGGGAATGCCAGGCAAAGATGGCCCTTCAGGCGATCCAGGTTTCCCAGGTCCAAAAGGTGAAACCGGGCGTCGAGGTAAGTGCCAAACAGGTCAAGGGGAATGGGCTAAGTTTGGGGAACAAACCAATACATAGGAGGAAAGATATTATATCTGAGCAATTATACCATCCGTTATAGGATGAACCAAAAGCTGGATTTCTCTTTCAGGGACTATTACTGAGTTTGCAGGCTTTGTCTAGGTTTGCATTCTGTTAGCAGACTGAGACAAATATGGGAGCCACAAGTTGGACCTGCAACAAAATATTACCATGGAGAGTCTTGCTGGAATCCAAAGTGCAGGCATGCTTTGGTCAGTCAAAAAACGAACTGTACAACACATGTAGAGTACTAAAGCAAGCAAAAGTCTGTATCATTTTTAACTGCAAAATACAATTTTTGCAAAAAAAAATGCAACACACAAAATTCCCTTGCAAGTAGAAAGCCCCTGATAATCAAGTCTTATAACTAAGGTGCAAACACACTGCAGAAATGATCCAGTTTGAGACTGCTTTAACTGCCTTGGCTCAGTGCTAGGGAATTACGTAGTTTTGTGATACACTTAGCCTTCTCTGTCAGAGAGCTCTGGCGCCACCATAAAATACAATTCCCAGGATTCCCTACCACTGAGCAAGGGAAATTAAAGTGGTCTCAAACTGGATTATTTCTGCAATGTGTTTTGGACCTAAATTCATCAAAGATAGGAGAAGAGAGCACTTGGTGTTTGGCAAAATGCAACTGAATCAAGATTGGTTTTTTCCCCACACCTCTAACTACAAGCGACTGGATTATTTTCAGACTTCATCTTAGCGATACTGTGCCATCTTTGCAAGTCACTCTCTTCCTATTATGTGCAGGTTTTCCTGGTCTCCAGGGAGCTCCAGGCTTGACACAGAAACCCGAAGACATCAAGGTTCCTCCTGGGTTCATTGGACTTCCAGGGATTGATGGCATCCCAGGTTTAAATGGAGATCCGGGATTCCAGGGACCAGTCGGCCAGCAAGGTAAAACCAGCGCCTTCCTTGGATGCCTAGTAATGTTTTAAAGTGACCAAGAAACACTGGCCTCTATTTTTTAAAAAGGCATTTAATGACTAAAATAATGATTGCTTTTTAAACTGAGTTAGAGCCAACAAGTTGCTTTTAATCATATTATTTCCAAACTTGGTAGCAGTGTTGGGGGCAGGATTCTGCAATGGGTAGATCCCTGGTCAGATCCAACGAGGTTGCTTTTCGTTCTCAAGAAGTGCCCCCGCCTCCCATGTTCCTTGTTTACAGGTTTCAAAAGCAATGATAAAGGCCATTGCTATCTTTTTACTCAGTAAAATAAATTGCATTTGACCCACCCCATACATTGTGCCAAGCTGTATAGAATGGAAGGTTTAAAATCAGCCGGTCTAAGTATCTAAGGCTGAATCTACACTACTGAAATAATGCACTTTGAAACCCCTTGAACTGCCGTGCATCAATGCTATGGAGTTTGGGGATTTGTAGTTTTGTGGCCTGTTTAACATTCTCAGTCAAAAAGTTCTGGTGCCGCAACAAACAACAGATTGCATGATTCCATAGGATGGTGCCACAGCAGTTAAAGTGGTGTCACATTGCATTAATTCTGCAGTGCAGATTCAGCCTAAGACACTTGACTCTTGTTAGTTGTGAACTGAAGATGCTGGTGCAATGGAACAACTTACCAAGAGGTGGCTGTTCCTCTCTCTTTCAGGCCCCAAAGGGGTGACAGGTAGACCTGGCCAGATGGGGATCAATGGTCTGCCTGGAGCACCTGGTATGGTGGGCGATCCAGGCTCTCCAGGTAGCCCTGGACCACCAGGATTTGAAGGTAAATGCTTTCTACATTGCTTTTTAAGGGCATCATTTTTTTTTCTGTTTTAAAAATGCAGTTTCTCCCTAAAATCTTACACATCTTCACCCTTTTCCAGTGTTTACATCTGCATATGGGAAAGGTATGGCCACAAAAGCCATTTTTGGAGGCTCTAACCCACATCAAAATGTCTGGATTTTCCAAAACTTTTATTTCTAACTCATTATAGAGATAAGGAGAGAGGGCAATGTCTCCATATTATGTTTAGCCTCCCGGACTATTTTAAAATGACACTCAGCCCGCCCCGTTTGCAGCTTTGACTTTTGCAGATTGATTATTAGTGGATTTGCTTAATATGTTCAACTTCTTCTTGCTAGCAATATCTCAATAAGAACTGGCCTCCAACCTCCTCTCTTTCTCCCAAGGTCAGTCTGGGAAGACGGGGCCGCTGGGTTTGCCTGGCATGCCGGGGCGCAGCGTTGGCGTCGGCTACACCTTGGTGAAGCACAGCCAGTCAGAGCAGATCCCACCCTGCCCTGTAGGGATGAACAAGCTCTGGGAAGGCTACAGCTTGTTGTATGTGGAGGGCCAGGAGAAGGCACACAACCAAGACCTCGGTGAGTGGATGGATGGATGGTTGGATGGCATCGCGAGTCGCTTACCTGCAGGCTGTTGTTTGGCTGCTCAGGAATTGTATTTCATGGATAAGAATTGTAGGGTCATAGAGTTGGAAGAGACCTCAAGGACCATCCTGTTCAACCCCCTGCCATGCAAGAAAACACAACCAAAGCACTCCTGACAAACGGCCATCCAGCCTCTGTTTAGAATCCTTCAAAGAAGGAGATCTCACCGCTCTCCAAGGCAGCATTTTCCACTGTTGAACCATCCTTACTGTCAGGAAGTTCTTCCTAACTTTGAGGTGGAACCTCTTTTCCTGTAATTTGAATCCACTGCTCCATGTCCTAGTCTCTGGAGCAGCAGAAAACAAGCTTGCTCCATCCTCAACATGATGTCCCTTCAAATACTTAAACAGGGCTATCATATCACCTCTTCGCCTTCTCTTCTCCAGGCTAAACATACCCAGCTTTCTGTGCTTTCTCATTATTCTTGTAATGGGAATAGTAGGCATTGACCTTGTTGCTGTTTTATTTCCCCCTTGCATCCCTGCTTGTTCTCTGTAGGTTTTGCTGGTTCCTGTCTGCCTCGCTTCAGCACGATGCCCTTTATTTATTGCAACATCAATGAGGTGTGCTACTATGCCAGCCGCAACGATAAGTCTTACTGGCTCTCCACCACTGCGCCCATCCCCATGATGCCCGTCAGCAGCTTCCAGATCGCTCAGTACATCAGTCGCTGCTCTGTGTGTGAAGCTCCTTCCCAAGCAGTGGCTGTCCACAGTCAGGACATCACCATCCCACAGTGTCCAGAGGGCTGGCGAAGCCTCTGGATTGGATACTCCTTCCTTATGGTAAGAGGTTTGGAGCATGAGCAGGCACCCTCTTTTTCTCCAGGGCTGAAATTGGGTGTCAAAGATGTTCTTGGGAGCTGCTTGCCATTCCCAAACTCTGCTCCTCCAGATGTTCAGCTCCCAGAATTCCTGTTTGTTGGCCAAATTGGCTAGGGCTTCTGGGGGTTGAAGTCCAAAACACCTGGAGGATCAAGGTTTGGGAAACACTGCATTAGAGCCAGCATGGCCAACTGCATGGGGTTTGAGGGCAAATGCTCCCATGCTCCCTCTATCAGTCATATCCTCTCCATAGCAAGACCAAATACTTGTTTTCCTCTGCAGTACCTCTTAAAATGGTGACAGAAAGTGACATCGAGTCACTGTCACCATTTTGAGAGGGACTGCAGAGGAAAATGGAAGTACTTGGGGGCAGTACAGGGTTCTTTAGAGGACTGATGGGAGGCGTCTGGGGCCACAAACGTGGGATGCAAGGGTTGTTGGCATCATTGGCCATTCTGCACAACTGCATCAACAACAGCACTGATGGTTATTTTTACTCACACTGTTTTGTTTCAGCACACTGCGGCCGGAGCCGAAGGGGGCGGACAATCCCTTGTCTCCCCAGGGTCCTGCCTGGAGGATTTCCGTGCCACCCCTTTCATCGAGTGCAATGGTGCCCGGGGGACCTGCCACTACTTTTCCAACAAGTACAGCTTCTGGCTGACAACGGTGGAGCAGACCCAGCAATTTATTGAACCTCCCATCTCCGAGACGTTGAAAGCAGGGCAGCTCCTGACGCGGGTAGGCCGGTGCCAAGTCTGCATGAAGAATTTGTAGCGAAGGCCTCAAACCCACCAAATGCCAACATCGGGACTTGGAGGTCTTCTTTGTTTGAAGGCCAAGGACTACGTAACCCCCCAGAATCTTCTTGTCTATTATCACAGAACATGGTGCTACGTTTTCTCTCTTTTTCCTCCCCCTTGTTTTTATATTCATGGCTACCTCAGAAAGTCTTTCCAGGTGCCACCTTTGTCCTCATTTTGTCACGTCAAACAGAGTTTAACATTTCAGGAGGAAGTTGTCTCAAAACCCTTTGCCCTTTGGCACTGCTTCTTATGTTATGGATTTAGACGCTTGCAAAGAATTCCACAAATGTTACTGAGGCCATTATGGGCCAGTCAACCGTTCAGTCCGAAATGGTAAGTGAATATGAATATCACCACCATCAACATAGTGATGCAGTTAATACATGCAAATCCTTAACTGAACAACCCAGGATATTTATGCAAGCAGTGGAGAAATTGGTGAGGCACACAGCTTTGATAGTCTACATAGCAATTATCGGCTACTTAAAGGCTTGAATCTTGTTCCCAGGCCCCATCCAAAAGAGCAACTCACTTTATGAAGTGTGTCCACCACATACATAATAACCTCTTCCTAGTGTGTTGTAAGAGAAGGCTCCTTGTTTATGCTTGACATTGGCTGGCTGTAAAGTTTGAGCAGAAATAAAAGTAAGTAAACCTAAAAGACCCCCCCCCCAAAACAATTGTCCAGATTACGATTTGGACACCATGGTTTTAATTATGGCTTGTGCCAACCATCTTAACTATCTTCCCTGATTCTGATAGGAAAATGGTTAACGCAAGAGGTCTTCCCTAAGAATCCCCTTTTCTTAAGTCACTTTTGTGAGTTATCTGTACTTCTTGCATTTTGAAGTTCTCCATCTTGAACTTTCTCAGTTGATGTACTTGCTTTAACGTTCCCCGATATGTATTTTACATATTGTTTCGGGGACTTGTCTTAGCCTCTATATTTTCTATGTGTAAAAAGGATTGTTTTTTCCCTTCTTTTAGATTGACTTCTGAATACATAATACCTTAAATCATTTCCAATTTGCATGTGGGTTGTAGAATATCCTTGATTTTTTAGATTATATTGAGCTGTTTAATAATAGCACAGAGAACTTATACACAAATGCAGTAGTTGAACACCAGAGATGGGGGCATAGCATTTTCTGAGACTTCACCCACCTTTCAGGCTTTCTGAATTGGCAACACGCTATTGCCAGAAAGATCCTTGAGAATTATCAGGCAAATTGCTGGTGTTCGGTAACAGTTTATAAAAGGCATATACAAGTTTGAACTAGACACTGGATGAGAAGGACTCCCTCTAAGTACTTGTGTTGTGTGAACCCTGAGCGAACAATTTGTTTTGCAGAGTCCAAAGACCCTTGTATGAAGTCTCATAGCTTCTCTGACACTATGCTGTACTGTATATCTGCTTAAGGATTCTGGAAGTTGTAACCCAACACATCTAAAGATTGTAGGCAGGAGAAAGCTGGTGCGTTGTACATACAATCAGACATTTTAAACATTGGTTACCATTAATATTTTGCCCTTGTCTCTCAAACGTAGCCTTGGAAATATTGGTGCTTGACTATTAAACAATTTAGTATTTGTCTGTTGTTGCATTGAGTAGGTATTAGGTTACTGTTTTCTACTACTATTTTACTTCTGCTAGACTGGGGTAGGGGAAGGATGACTGTTTGTGTAATGCACTGTGAGAAACATTTTACAGGCACTGAGTATATTTCCTCTGTTATTATCTCCAGAAAGACATAAAACCGCAGTATATCAGTTTTGGGAGTTGTATCCCATTTGGTCTCACATGGTAAGCTTGGGCGAGCCCCCTGCTTTGTATAAGCTATTTATCAAAGTCTTAGTAAACGGTCACATCTTAGTTAAGCAAGGAGCCAGGTTTGGTAGAATCACCAAGCACACCATTCACATGTGACTATGTTAAGGATCATAGCCAAAGAAGAATGTGAGAGTTAAAGAAACGATTTTCATTTTGACTGATAACCTCCTTTGGTTGTTAGAACAAGTTGAGACGGTTCACGAAATCCACAAATGTTTTTAAGAAATTTATTAAATGCACACATAAAGTGCTCTTACAAGAGGGAGGAAACTGTAAATGTTTAATTTAAAATAAATAAGATACCATTATAACAAAATTACCTTGTTGTTTTTCATAATGATTGGAACTTTTAAGGGCGAGGCGAAATATGTCATGAGAAGTAGGGAGGCGGCGAGCTCCATGTTGTTTGCAGCCTCCTTCCTTTCCTAGAAGTGGAAAAAGAGAGGGGTCTGTCTGGGAAGTTGGAAGGCAGCCCTCCACGTCCTCCTTGTTCATCTGCGTATCTCCTAGAAACAGGAGGTAACATCGCATCATGAGAGAGAGTTCCTTTCATAGAAACAGCTGGGCTTCTTGGTTGGTTTCTGAAGTGCGGTTGCGGAAACGTGAGGGGGGACCCCTTTTACAAAACCACTGTTTTTGCCTGATCTAACTGATCTTTTAAAACAAGACAGGGACATTTGTGCCTATGAAAACTGTCCATGTGAAAGAACAAGAGGTAACACACACTCCTTTACCTCAACAACATGCTTTCAGCGTGAGCAGAACTATTGCATTATATACTACATCGAGTAATAATAGCCATCCAAATATTGATGCCTTCAAAGGCAGTTCTCAGCAATATACCAGAGTCTTTACTTCGATATCGTTTTTGCCTTTGTTGTTCCCCCCAAAGTCCCACTTTCTTCAGACAAGAATACATTTGGGGGGGGGATGCATGAGCCAGGGCCAAAATCTTTTCACTTCCCTCCCTGGGAAGGTCTTTCTGAATGGTTCTCCTCCATTCCAGGCGCTGTTCAGGTCTTGTGCTCTGTTTATGGTTTGTATGCAGGCACTTGGGGGCTAGAAAGGCTGCGCGTGGTCTTAGTCACTGTCAATATGCTACACATGGGTGCGTGCAAGAGGTCAAAGGAAGCGTCCTTCATACGCTCAGGATTTCAAACTCTTCTTCCAATTCAAACAGTTTATCAGTGGACTCAATGAGCTCTGTGGAAAATGAGGACAATCGAAGATTTAATTCCAAGGCCATGTGTGCCATCTTGCAGACATTCTTAAGCTTTATCCTTTACAGGGCTCCCTACTTTAAACAACAGACAGGCAAACTTACCCCATCAAAAAACAAAAAAATTACTCAGAGTGTAAAAAATACAGTGTTACAGGAAAGGATGGAAGCTCTCTGTTAACCCAAGACTTTATTTGCAAATTTGCATGCATCAGCTTAGCATGTACAATGTGGAATACAGTGAAACCATGTATTACAATATGATGCACCTCTATCTATACCTTCTTGGCTGTTTCCATGTGGGCTGTTTGTTTACTGAGGCCCACTAACATAGAACTACTACAGAGAACTACAATGGGAAGCAGCAGCAACATATAGAATGCCTGGCACAGATTTTGGACAGTGGTCTTCTACCACACTAATTTATGTGCCATTACTGAAATGCATCACATAACAATCCATTCACAAAAGCAATTCTTTGGGGATCTCAAGTAGTCAATAGCAATGGAGCACAAGATTCAGTTCCCAATGACAAATGAGAATGGATGAATCAGACGACATATTTTCCAAAGTACATATTCTTTACATTATGAAACAGACACTTAATAGCCAGACAGAATAGTCTAAAAAGAAGAGGTCTAACTGTTTAACAGCTCTACTGTGATATAAGCTGTTACAGACTGACATTCCTTTAGCCAGATAACAGAAACTAACCTTTCATGTAACTGATAAAAAGTGGATTCTACTCCACAAATGATCACCTGGTGTTCAAGGTACTGTGTTGGCTTTGCAACAAGCCTATAATCTTACTAATTTCTCACATCAGTTTACACTTACACTTCATTTCGTAACAGGAAGAAAATGCCATCTTTAAAGTACAACCCCGTACCTGCTCCTGTTGTTGTTACTTCTGGCTTTGTAGGAGGTATGAAAGGAGGCCAGTGTGGTGGATGCTTCTGAACCAATTCAAACATTCGCAGACTCTGTTGCTTATGTATCTCCTGGAAAAGACAATTATTTAATTTGTAAAATGGGCACTGGAATAATGAAACCAATAAGCACTAGCTACATGGCTAGAGCAATCATGGACTAGAACAGTGGTTCCCAACCTGTGGGTCAGGACCCCTTTGGGGGTCGAATGACCCTTTCATGGGGGTCGCCTAAGACCATTGGAAAACACCTATTTAATTAGTTATGAAGTAGCAATGAAAATAATTTCATGGGTTTGGGTCACCACAACATGAGGAACTGTATTAAAGGGTCGCGGCATTAGGAACATTGGGAACCACTGGACTAGAAGAACCACAATGATTGTGCTTGGGTAAGAATCATCAGTTTACATATATATCAATGAACCGTTTATGAGGATTTCATGACATCACTGCTTGTAGTTGCAGAAACTTGACATTTACATAAGTTAAGAGACTTCTTACCTTTTGCACAAGGCTACACCAGTTATCAAAGTCCTTTTCTTCTTTACAAAAGAATCCCTGTGAAAACAAGAGGAAATACTTCAAGCACAAGACAATTTTTAAACAAAGCACATCACCAGGTCAGAACCATAAGGCAGGGAGTAACAGGGCCAACCCTGCCATATTACTTTTCCAATCACCTTGAATGGGATACTATAATTGCCACTCCTTCCCTTGGTTGGTCAGTAAACCCCTTAGCAGCAGTCAGATGTGGAGGTAAAGATTTGCCACCTCAACAAGAATAAAGCCAAATTTACACCAAACTTAAGACTAAATGAAGGTGGAGTACCTCAGTACTAGAGGCCCACCAAAACCTTCAGAAAAGTCTCATCCTCTGCCTCATTCAGTGCTTCTGGAGGATCGCATGAAGTCAACCCAGTAAGTCATCAGAAGCCTGATCCCTGGGTGGACAAACTGGACTGGAAGTCATGGAGCACTAACATCACTGACACCATCCAGGATGGTAATTCCCATCATGGAGAGCAATTGCCAGGTTCCCTAATTGCCTGGCATTAACAACGCAAAGTATACCTGCTCACTGTGCCACAACCATTTTCATCAACAGAATTAAGCAGAGGACTTGTCTATAAGGTTTGTAGGTAACACATTAGAGGGTTCAAGGCTCTAACTGGGCTGGCATGCCCTTTTTCAGCCAGTCCTGCAAAGCCTTTTTCTTAACACTTACTAATGCTACAGAAGGATCGAGATTCATGATCTTCATCCGATGAGGCGCTTGCTGGCAATGGAAACTTCGGTCATCTACTGTGCCATTTTCTTCAGAATCTACAAAAACCTGGGTAGTATGAGGATCCAGGTAAATCAGCTCATTTCCTGTATAAACAGAACAAATGTATTCTGTAGCAAACAAGAAGTGAAAGACATCCAGTCTCTAGGGGGCTAGAGAAAGTGGACTTTAAGAAAAGGAAAAGACGATGGCTTGGAACAAATGGAAAGGTTGTCTTGTACCAAATCTGACCGGTGGTCTGTCTGCACCAGCCTTGCATACAATAGCAACCTCCAGCCTTTCCGACAGAATGCAACTTTCTTCATAAGTTATTCAGAAATTTCAGCTCTAGGAGATTTCTTCTCAATAGAATTCAACATTTTATCCATAAATTATGTTTTCCTTACCCAAAAATCCTATAAAATAGTAGGCATTGTTTGGTTTTCCTCCTAAAGCTCCCAAAGACTGTGGCATCTTAAAACACTCCTAGAGATCAGAGAAGAACAAAACTATTACATTTATATTTCACTGTTTTTCCATGATGGAACTAAAGAATACACACACACACACGGTTCCTACACCTATATTGTATTAGCTTGATCAAGGCTCCTACAATCAGGTGCCTTTGGTTATTACATATGGATCAATATGTATTTTCAGTTTCCTTTATTACTACTAAACTTTTCTGGCTGGTGTTGATGGCTGGGCTTTGATAATTTTTTATCATTTCAAATAACAGTATGCTGAATATGGCTGGAATCATGGTCTATGCTGTGTAACTTTGCACATACTCAGCTGCCTAACAGAGATGCTAAAGGAATCTGTTAGCGAATCTAAGAGAACCGTACCTTAAAAGCATCAACATAGACTGGATTGATGTGGTTTATCCCCAAGCGAAGAGGTATAATCAGCAGCAGAGGCTTCCATCCACAGCAGAACCCTCCAGCGCTCCTGTTTCGGCTCAGCAGACTCCTGTGCGATAGAGAAGTGCAGTGGGCACCAGGACAGTTCTGGGTGGGAAACCGGCACATCTTCTCTGGGGAATAAGAGGCAGGAAAAGCTAGCTGTTAAGTCCCTAGCGGTTTGTGACTGTCCTAAGCAAAAGCCATGTCTTTTGTAAAAAAAACATTTTTAAAGAATGTTTAAAAAGAATATAGAAGTGAACTCTGCATTCGTTTCAATGGCAGGAACAGTTCCTATGTAAACCCATCTTTCAGCCCACCTGTGAAGTGTGTCTAAATGATTTTCTGGTTAGGACAAAGACTATCCTTACAAGACATTCAAGTAGTTAAGAGAATTGGAGAGGCTCTCCAGGGTTTGGTTTTGTTTTTTACTCAGGCAAAGGTAATACTTGGAAGGAAGACCATCAGGGAACATCAGGTATCGGAGGCTACATTTCAGAGGAAGGAAATGGCAAACTTCCTCTGAATAAACTTTGTCAAGAAACCCATATGGCAGGGTTATGGAAAAGGCACATAACAAATAACAACAAATAGCTGGGAGATTGAAGACATGCCTCTTCTAGCTGGCAATGCCTATAATGCATTAGTATCCCCTTTCACATTTTACCAGCAAGATAGGAACTAAACCGCAACTGAATGTAGAAAGTACGCAGATCAGTAACTGTAGATGTTAATCAAACTTACTGATATCTTCAATCACCACAGTGTTGTCCATAGACACATAAACAGCTAGAGAATTCCATTCATCAAAGAGAGCAAGTTTCCTGCAAAAAATCAAGACAGGCTTTGATGAAGGTATGCTGCTACTCAGAGGTTTAAGTATAAATAGAAAGTCTAAAAGAAAACAGCTCCCTGAGGGGTTTTTGGAGAGGGAAGAGGTAAGGTTTATTGTTGGGACTGCAAACACCAGCACTCTTTGATTATGCTCTCTAGGATTATGGGAGCTACAGTCCCAACAACAGTAGGAGAGCCTTATTCTGCCTCCCTTGATATAACTGCTTAGTCAAGACCAAAGTTCTCTATTCCACTACAGGCATTAAGCTAGCATAGCAAAACTTTCTGTTACCAGCTATAGTGTTGCTTCAAATGGTCACTGTATTTACACCTGAGCTTTATATAGAACTGTTACCAATTTTATCTCTTGCATTTTATGGCCTTTTGGCTTCGCTATTTACAATTTCCATTCCTCAGATGCTTGGATATGGCAATGAAGATTAATATTCCAAACATTTAATAAAATGGGACACTCAACCACACAAACTCGTGCTAATCTACAAAACATAGTGCTTAAGGTCTTTTTCACATTCCACAACTATAGCACTTCAATACTGTTTTAATTGCCATGGCTCCATGGGATTTATCGTTTTGGGAGGCATTTAGAATTCTTTGTCACGGAGCTCTAGCGCCTCATTAAACAACAAATCCCGTGATTCTGTAGGATACAGCCATGGCAGTGAAAATGCTATCAAATCGCTATAATTGTGTAGCATGACAAAGCTGTAATATGCCAAAAAAGCTCTTTGGTGGGGGAAACCATCACTGTGTGAAAGTGGGCTTGTGTATAGAGAATTAGGACTGGGATTTTTCTTCTCTCAACCAAATATAAATTACATAAACAAATGAACATATCAATGCTTGCTTACTTAAGCACTTGGGCAACCGTATTTGGTCCAAACCATTCTCCAATAGATTTCCCTTCACCAACGCCCATCTGTGCTGTGTGGATGAGAAATAGAAACAGACACACAGAGTAACACAAGTGTCAGGAAAGTGCCAGTCAACTGCGGCCCATTAGCATATCGTTCTGCACATGTCCAAAAGCCATTACAAACTGGAACCCTCCATAAAGAGGAGTTTGTTTCCTCTCCATAGAGAGGAGCATTTATACCCCGCTCTTCAGCCACAAAGGCTCTCAGAGCGGTTTGCAGATTGCTTATTTGACAGAAAGGAGTTGGAGCTTGACCATAAAACAGAAGCTTGACCATAAAATTTGTCCTTTCATAAATATTTAAAAACATGACTCTTCCATAATCTCAACCGATACTAACAGAAATGTATATGCCCTGGCAGTCTGAATAGCCTGGGTGAGATGAAGGGATGGGGTGGGGGAGACAGCTCTTACCCATTTGGTGGATGGAGTAACAGCAGTCTTTTCTGTCTAGGAAACAATGCAAGATTCTGTGATATTCTTCAGGCTGCTTTTTGTGTTCCTCCCAATGCCAATCTTGGAGAGAAAATCATTCCAGGTTTTAAATGTCAAATGGTACTTGCAGACAGTTCAGGAGAAATAAGAACAAGAAATGGTAATGCAAAGGCATTAATTGAAACGGGAATCGTATGCCCTCTGTAAGGAGAAAGCCCATGGAACAGTGGGACTTGCTTACTGTACTTCTAAACAAATATGCACCAGATTGAACTCCACACTCTGTAGTTGCATACATGACACATTCACTGACAACAGCTGGCATCTGCATACCATTGGTTACAACATCTCTATGGTCCCATCAAATATTCACAGCATGGATTACAATCAGGACTGCATAGATGCCATGCAAAAAGGATTATCCAGTTGCTCTTTCAACTTCTAAGGTCTTCACAGGTGTTGCCTGCAAATGTTTACACCCATCTCCAAAGCCGTAAAGATTGGGAATCTGGGATCCCCCCCCCCCAAATGAAAATTGGGATTATTGTGAGGCTGAATTTAGTACTGTAGTCAAAGCTGTATTATCAGAGCTTGGGAAAAGTTATTTTTTTGGATTACAATGCCTACAATTTTGTATCATGGGAGCTACAGTCCAGTAATAGTAATTGTGATAATAATAATCATAATTTATATTCTGCTTAATCTCAGGGAATCCAAGCGGATTATAGCAGTAAAATAACAGACAAACCTAGAGCATTTTAGGCCTAGGAGAAGACTTTTTTTAAACCAAAGGAAGTGACCCGAAAACTACTTCTTGTTTTTTAAACAAAACCTCTCCTGAGCCTCAAATGGCCTAGGGAGCCCCTTCCCAATGTCTGACCCTGGAGTGGTGCACTTTGTCCACCCCCATACTACCACTTTGTTCCCAAAAACATACAAGGCTCCGTTTACTATGTCGGAAGCATTATAATCAACTTGCACATAGTATGGAATTAAGGGCTCTGCTGTGGGAACACTCGGGATCCAAATATCAGCAAGTCACTTCTTCATTTACTTTACCAAACATTACCCTCACTTCTCTCCAAAAATTACAATAATTCGCTGACCAAAAAAGGATCAGACTCACCTCTTCCCAGGTGTCGACAGACCAGAGCCTGGGCTAACATCATCTGTCCGCATCGCAGCATGCAGCCCCAGCCAGCATCTGAGGAAGGGCCCGTGCCACCTGGGATCAAGAACCACCATGTTTATGTGCTTATAAAAGAAGTAAAATGCATCATTAAGCTTCTTTGGCTCTAAAGCACATGAACCTGAATAGGTGTCATAAACCAATGTCTAGTCCTGTCCACAGTTTGCCGCTGGAATAGCTTTTGGCACAGAAGTGGGCACAATACAGCCTGCAAGTGAGTTCTTGGGCCCTGTTTTACGAACCCTAAACCCCCTATTACCCCTCCACCTCACATTTTAAAAAATGTTTGGCATGACTTGGGGCACTTTTTGTGCCAAACTCACACAGAGCCCCCCCCCAAAATTGGAAAAAAAAGAAAATACCCCCCCCCCCCCCCCCCCAAAGGACCACAGAACCCTGTTCTACTCCAAATTCCTCTATTTTCCTATGTTGTCCCTCTCAAAATGGTGACAATAACTACTTCCTGTTACCATTTTGAGAAGGGTTGTAGAGGAAAAATTGAATTATTGGGGTTTAGTGCAGAAGGAGCACAACCCATGGGGAGTTGGGGCGGATTGGCCCCAGACCCCACATAGTTGTTCCTTTCTGCAGGGGCCAGAAACCAATTGTAGCACGATGAACTAAAAAGCAGTGAACCGAAATCAAGTGAAGAATATTCACAAAGATAAACGGAAACAAATATGGTTCAAGCTAGGCTGTATGTGCTTTATATCCAAGAATCTGGCCAGTGTGGTATGGCAATGTAAAAATATAGTTCCATGTCACACCTGACAGTGGGAGGACAATAGGCACCCAAGTGCCGACAACAACACCCTTCAAAGCAATGACTAGACGCTAAATGCTGCATTGAAGAAATGCCTTACAGGCATGAGAGTAAAAGTGTCAAGACTTGTTCTGTAATGAGTAATTCACTATATTCAGGGCCAGGGCAGGATACAGCCCTATCCTTTTACGAACAGCCTTTAGGAGAGATGGTTTTTAGAACTAATTGCGTATTTCTGTTCTTGAAAACAAAGAGGCCCATTACAGACAGGCTCTTGAGGCGCCTCCATCACGTGCTAGGGGCTGGCCGGGGACCTAGCGTCCACACCGGCCTCACTCCTAGCACATGATGGGGGTGTAATAATGGCGGCGCCCTATACACACAGGCGCCACCATTATTACGTGTCGGATGCATAGCGTCCGCACGTCGCGCAGGGCTTATGATGTTGCAAGTGCGCCATTGGCGCCTCGCAGTGTCATAACCGCGCCACGGGAAGAAGCACCATTTTGGGGCTTCTTTTTTGCTCCGCGCGGGAGCTGCGCGGTTTGGCTGCTACGGCTCCCTCACGGAGCAACCAGCAGTGCCGGAAGACCGCCACTTTTAGGCGGTCTGTAATGCACTGAAGAAAACAAAGACAGGGATGGAGGGGGGCACATGTCCCAGAACGCAAACCTACCAATTGGTGAAAATTTTCTTCTGTAGGTAAACCAAAGGCGAGCGCTTATATCCGAAAGAAGTTTAGATTTTTCTAGAATTAAAGATGAGTATAAAAATTAGAGAGCTCCAATTAGAAACTGACATTACCAGTGTCTCTTTGCTGTTATTTCTCATCTCACAACTGCACCAAAGGAACATTCCTAAGTTAAGAATGGAACAAGAAGCTATGCAGCTCAATTTACAGACTGAGGCCGGTTACATACTGGCACTTTAGTGCGTGACAAGCACGCACTAGGATTACAAAAGGGCAGTGCTTCCGCACCGCCCTAACCCTAGTGCGTGCCCATCATGCATTAAACGGCGGCGGCCCTTCCACATGGCCACCGCCGTGAGGACGTCATGGCCGCGCCGCCTCTAGACAGGGCGGCGCGGACGTGACATCCTCAATCCGCGGCAGGGTGCCTAGGGCGCCCTTTCCGCGGACCAGGAAGGAGCTCCGTTTCGGAGCTCCTTCCTGGTCCGCGGCGCCGGTTTGCTTCGCTGGGCGCAGCCTCCAGATGGCTGCGCCCAGTGAAGCAAGGGAGAAGGGGGCCCTCCCCGCCGCCGCGGGGTGTCCTTGGGGCTTGATGCCCCAAGGACACCCCTTTTCAGGCTGCGGGGAAGCGGCGTTTTGCCGCTTCCCCGCAGCCTGAACAGCGGTGGATCGGGGCCTCAGCGGCTGCCGGTGTAGCCACTGAAGCCCCGATACTCCGGGGAAAGGGGCGGGTCCAGACGGCCCCAAATGGGCAGTCTATAACCCGCCTGAATTCACTTTTCTCCTAACTTTCCTTTTTGTCCCGCAAAACAATGCAGTATCTATACCAGAATTCTTGACAGTTCACTGTAGAAATGGAGGTCTCTTAAATCCCTGGTATACAGGATGGATCCCTAACACAGTAGCCATGGACACCGCAAAACTCCCAATGTGACCACCAGTCCATGAAAGGTTAGAAAACCCTATTACAGTGATGGCGAACTTATGGCACGTGTATTAGAGGTGGCACTCAGAGCACTCTCTGTGGGCACATGTGCTGTCGCCCCAGCACAGAGTTTGCCAGAGTTTGTTACTAGAGGGACATGGCACTTTGCAATAAATAAGTGGGTTTTGGGTTGCACTTTGGGCACTTGGCTTCTAAAAGGTTCACCAGCACTGCCTTATTGCATAGCATTCCACAAGTCTTTCTGTTATTTGTTCACTAGTCCCATACAGATGGGACAAGCTTGAATGGAAGACTACATGTGAGAGTGGCACCTCAAACCACCTCCACTCCATCTTTCTCCTGTGCAATATCACCATCCCCAAAGCAGCTCCAGATAGTGCTGCTGTAATGGAAACTATCTTAACATTCATTTACACACACAAACAAGCAAACACACACAAACACACACTTGCATAATCCCTGCTTATCTGTTTATTAGAAACCACTCAACGTCATGTGTGTACAACACTGATCTACAACTACTGAGCAAAAGTGTTGTGAGTTACTCATTTCAACCTACCTGTTTTAAGGTGGTGCTGCCTTCCCAAGATCCAGGCAGGTTCATCTGTTTCAGGAAGCTCTTCTAGATACTCTGCTAAAAATAACGAGTTGTTCACATGTTAATAGAACTGGAAATGACATTGAGAGCATTCATCTTGTTTCTCCAACCATTTTGGCACCTGCTCAGTTCCTGCACAGAGTTGGATTCTAACCCCTGGTCCTGTGATTCTCACACCGCACTCTCAAACTTCATCCGCCCTTTAGGGCCCTGGAATTCATACCTTTTGCTTTCAGCTGGACTATGGCCTTTGCCATTTGCGATTCAATGCTGTAGCCAATGCTGAAACCAGATCCTGTGTGGCAGGAGGCAAGCATTAGGCACCGTGGCCTACATGCCTATTGACTTGACTAACAGTAAATTCAGCAGGAATTGGTTCAGAGCCAATTCCTCTTCCTCCTAACCTCAAATACAAAACACGCAGACAAAGACTTATATGCAGAGCTGTGGAAAATTGTGCATGCTTAGTTTCATAATGTCTACTGTGATTTTAAAAGCGGAAGGTAATGTTTTCAATACAGAAGTACTTAACAAAACAAAGGTAGCCTTCCCTGCCTTTATGCAGAGCCTAGTATTCAAAAGCAAAGTTCCTCCTGTATTAATTCTGCCTCTAGTCCCAACGTTTCTTTTAAAGAAGGAATGCCTAGGAACATATTAACTTCATTAACTGAGGTATACATCTATAGGGAAAGGCAGAAGTGCAGCTGTACAAAGACAGATACTTGGGCTGCACCTGCACTGCAAAGTTAAATGCAGTTTGACACCACTTTAACTGTCATGGCACAATGCCATAGAATCCCAGGATCTGTAGTTTTGTGAAATATTTAGCCTTCTCAGGTAGGGAACAACAACAATTAACAGACCAACAACATCAGTTAAAACACTCATCAATTTAAAAGGACCAATAAAATGTCCACATATTAAAACAGGATAAAGCCATGACAGTTAAAGCAGTGCCAAATTACATTAATTCTGCAATGTGGCAGCAGCCTTAGATGAACCTTAGCAACAGCTTATGTTTTGGCCTAATACAATATAAAACTATTTACCTCCCTGACGGATGCAATGAGGGGTTTAACTGAAACAAGCGACCATTTTTGCAAACGCTGCTGACAGTCTAAGAATATCATTCATGACAGTTAAGGACACATGGCTCTGGTTTTGCCTTGCCCTGCTGCGTGCCATTCTGTTGTTGTGCATTGTGTAAGGCCAATTAAGTCTCGACAACGTCCACCGTGCCAGACAGCCAACTAAAGCAGAACTGTACTAGGACAGGAGAGAACAATGCAAGGCTAAACACTGCTCTGATCTCTGCCCAAGAATAATAGTCTTAAGGAGGTCAATACAAGTCTCGAGTCGTCAGCAGTTCCCTGGATCATGCTATGCTTTAAAAGGCAAGGCCATGCGCCTTTTTTTCTCGCCACATTCCTCCGCTAAGATTAGTGTCATGGGACACACAGCATCTTCCAGCTAAAAGAGAACCCAATGCTGGGGGATGGAGCATCCAAGAAGCCTCATCCAGCTGCCTCCGGGATCCCATGGGGAAATCCACTCAATATCTTTCTTCCTGAAGGACATCCAATGATGTGAAATAGCCAACATGATAAAAAGTGATCTCTGCAAAGGCAGTTTGTTAAGATACAGTGATTTCATCCAATTGGAAATCTGACATTACAAGAACTACTTTATAACATTAAAGCACTGTGACACTGAACTTTGCAGTTTGTTCACCTTCCAAGAACAGTAGGGAAGAAACACGGCAGATTTCGAAGAGATAAAGAAAATGGTCACCCTGTTTGTTAACGCTGGTGTCCTTGTACTTAAAAATGCATTCGGACCGACTGCTGTGGCTCCAACCAATTGCACCAAGGGCTATGAAGTCATGTCTAAATGTATTTACTTAAGACATTTCTATATCATGGACCTCCTAGAGATTCCTAGAAAGAGAGATTCCTAGAGAGAACGTATCAATCCAATCCGCAAATAATTAAACCTGCAAATGAGGAGGACAGACTACTGGACAGACACATGAAGAAGAAAGTGAAAGCCAAAATGTCCCACCATAATATTCAAACAGTTCTGGTTTTGTTTTAAAATTATTAACGCACACATATTGTTACAAACATTCATTCATTACCTACCTTAATACACACCTGACACCATCAGACACACTCCAGGGTTAACTCTAAATGAGATTGTGTAGCTGTCACTAACTAAGGAAAGCATTTTCCTTGCCAAGAAGGTATGTCTTGAATCGTTTGCTCATGCTTATTCCATCGATTATGTCTGCTTTTATGTTTGTTAGTCAACAAGGTTTGTTGTGTGTAGTGTTACCTTGAGGTTCCTTACGTTTCTTCTGTTCAGTGTGGCTGACTTTCTTTAAGCTCTTACTACAGCAGTCCCTCCACATTCACCGGGGTTCAGGGCGAAGTACCCCCATAAATGTTGGGGAAAACGCAAATAAAAGGATACTATTCTTTTCCCCAAAGAGAACACCTCTCTGGGGATTTCCAGCTCCTCCAGTGAAACTCTATGGTCAACACTGGGCAGAGGTTAACCACAGAGTGATGCTGGAGGACCTGCAAATGCCTAGAGAAGTGTTTTCTCTAGGGCCTCCAGTGCAACTCTATGGTCAACTTCAACCAGTTGTGCTGGAGGACCTATAGATTCATTCATTCACACACACACACACACACACACACATATATATATATATGGATTACCAGCTGTTCCTTATTATAACGTATGTATCCTTATTTGAAAGTTGGAAACCTCTTCCTGAACCAGATACTAAAACCAAAAGCCCTCATTATTAAGAGAGGCGGCTTCGTAAATACAGAAATAACAATGCAACGAAGGCAAGGTCTGGGCTCCCTTCTCCAAAACGCTTTGGATTTCGGACTGATTTCGGAATTACCTTCCTTTACGTAATGAGATACTTTGGAGGCGGGACCCAGCTACAAAGATGAAATCCATTTACGTTTCCGAGGTCCAAAACGCACTGCACAAACAACCCAGTTTGAGACCGCTTTACCTGCCCTGGCTCAGTGCTAGGGGATTCTGGGAATTGTAGTTCATTGTGGCATCAGAGCCACAAAACTACAGCCCCCATAATTCCCTAGCATTGAGCCAGGGCTGTTAATGCGGTCTCAAACTGGGTTGTTTGTGCCGTGCGTTTTGGACCATAGGCACCTTATGACCCTGAGAATGAAGGTAATTTTATACATAGGATTGTAATTGTTCTTGCTATATAATATTTATTATATTATTACCTAATAAGTAATAATAAATTATTTTGTTCTTGAGTCACAAATAATAATATTATATAATTAATAAATAATAATGCGTCAGCCACAAAATTATTATTATTATTATTATTATTATATAATAATTTATTATTATTATTTTGTGCTTCAGCCACAGAAGCATTATTATTATTATTATTATTACTATTATTTGGGGGCTGAGGGCCAAGGTGCCACTTTCTCAGCCACAAAATATCATTATTATCATTATTGTTATTATTATTGGGCCTGTTTCCAGGAAGGGAGGCTGGACCTGCGTTTTAATTCAGTGAGGCGAAGGAATTAACCGCTGTCCGTTCCACGAAGCCCCTTTGGCGGCCTCTTCCTGGCCCTCTGAGGCTGAGAGAGTGTGACTCTTCTGAGGCTGAGGCAGGATTCGAACCCAGGTCCCCAGAGCCTTAGTCCGACGAGGCTCCACCCACTAATTAACTGGTGGTCAATTAAGCACAAATGCCTTCCCAGAATCCCCCGGAGCCTCACCGGCCTCCATCCTCCGCTCCGTCGCTCTCCGCCACCATCTTCTCCGCCTTTGCCTTCGCCTCCCCTCAGAAAACAACACGACAGCAGCGCAGGAGGAGGAGGAAGTCGCATCCGCTTCCCGCGAGGCTTGCTGGGAAACGTAGTCCCGCCCCCTTTTCCGCCTCATGTCCATTCCCCCGCACCTTCCTCTTCACGGACTACGACTCCCGTCAGGCGTCGCCTCTCGCTCCCGCTCCAGCCTCTCGAGAAACAGAGCTGGGGCCGTGGTTCGGCCCAACTCGAACCTGATTGGCTGAGAGAGAAGACAAGAGGCGTGGCGGTGAAGCCAAACCCCGCCCACCTTTTGCCCTCTTATGGGCGGAGCCAAGACCATAACTGAGGAGAAGAAAGAGGTGGTTTCAAAATGGAGAGCGGCGAAGGCGGTTCGGTTTCCAACGTGGATGTTTGTAACCTGGCCTATTTGGGGCGCTTCGAGGAGCTGAAGCAGCGCCTGGACGGAAGCCGGAGCTTGGCCACGAGAGCGGATCAGGTTGGCATGAAAACCGAGGGGGTTCCTAAGATTGTGGCTCTGGACTACAACTCCCAGCATGCCTCGCCGCCGCTTCTCTTGCGGGGGCTGACGGGAGTTGCAGTCCTCCAGCCAAAACAACACACCGCGGGAAGGATCCAGTTCGAGACCGCTTGAACTGCCCTAGGGAATTCTGGGAACTGTAGTTTATTGTGGCAACAGAGAGAGAAGGCTCAATGTCACCCAAAAATATAGTTCCCTGAATTCCCTAGCATGGAGCCAGGGCTCTTAAAGCGGACTCAAACTGGATTATTCCTGCAGTGTTTATTAGGCCTGAGTTGAATTGCCACAGCAGAGAGCCCTGGGTTCAAATCCTCACCTGTTTTTGCTGCTTAATTTTATTTTTATGTTATTTTTCACTTTGTATTTTTTAATTTATTTTATATTATATTGGCTTAATTAAGTTCATGATTATTATTTCTTACTTTATTATATTATTATTATTGTTATTGCGTTATTTATTTATTTATTTATTACTTCATTTTATATGCCGCCTTTCTCCCGAAAAGGGAGCCAAGGTGACTTACAGATAAAAAACAATGTTGTTTTAAAAGAAATTAAACATTAAAACCATGATTTTGGCCTTTGGCTGAGTCCACACTGCAGGAATAATCCAGTTTGAGACTGCTTTAACTGCCCTGGCTCAGTGCTAGGGAATCCTGGGAAATGTAGTTCATTGTGGCAACACACAGAGAAGGCTAAATGTCTCCCAAAACTACAGTTCCCAGGATTCCCTAGCATTGAGCCAAGGCAGTTAAAGCGGCCTCAAACTGGATTATTCCTGCAGTGTGTTTTGGACCTCGGTGCGCATAAATGGGAAGATGTGTCCATATCCTCTCTGCCATTTGATGGTTTCCGTAATGGAGGCTGGTTTCAGATGCGCTGCTAATGTTTCCTTTGTGTCTTGGATGTAGGACAACAGGACAGCCCTGCACTGGGCCTGCTCCGCTGGACATTCGGACATCGTCGACTTCTTGCTAAGCCTGGGAGTCCCTGTGAACGACAAGGACGACGTAAGTTCTTAAAACGAGACGCAGAACCGCGTCATGTAAGTTGCGTAAGGTGAAGGGTCTGGAGACCATGGAGCCCTATGAGGAGAGACTCAGGGAGCTGGGTCTGTTCAGCCTGGAGAAGAAAAGGTTAAGAGGTGATAATATAGCCCTGTTTAAGTCTTTGAAGGGATGTTATATTGAGGAGGGAGCAAGCTTGTTTTCCAATGGATGCAAAGTATAGGACAAGTGATTCCACCTCAAAATTAGGAGGAACTTCTTGCAGTAAGGTTCAAAAGGATGTTGAGAAGCTGGAGCGTGTCCAGAGAAGGGTGACCAAAATGGTGAAAGGTCTGGAAAACATGCCTTATGAGGAAAGACTTAGGGAGCTGGGTATGTTTGGCCTGGAAGAGAGAAGGTTAAGAGGTGATAGGATAGCCCTGTTTAAATATTTGAAGGGTTGTCATATTGAGGAGGGAGCAAGCTTTTTTCCTGCTGCTCTAGGGAATAGGATCCAGAGCAGTGGATGCAAAGTATAGAAAAAAGAGATTCCACCTCAACATTAGGAGGAACTTCCTGTCAGTAAGAGCTGTTTGACAGTGGAAGACACTCCCTCGGAAAGTGGCGGAGTCTCATTCTTTGGGGGTTTTTAAGCAGAGGCTGGATGGCCATCTGTCAGGTGTGCTTTGATTGTGAGTTCCTGCATGGCAGAACGAGGTTGGACTGGATGGTCCTTGGGGTCTCTTCCTAAGATTCTTTCTAAGTTGTGGCATACCCGTCTATACACAACTATAAGTCAACCCCATGTATACGTTGAGGGCAGGTTTTGGGGACAAAGTTATGGATTTTGATATGACCCGTGGACTAAGTCGAGGGTAAAACTTAGGGGCATGCAACAAAGGGAAATGATCCCAAAGGACCTACAGGCATAACTGTTTGTGCTCACCTTAAATGAATGGAGGAGGGAGCAGAGGGGGGGTCATTGCTTCCAGGATACATTACACTCTTGCCTGTCGCCAGGGAATGGTTCCCTTTTCTATAAGTTGACCCAGCAAATCACCTGTGCATTGATCTATGTATCTGTATTTGTATTTATTTATGTAGAGTATGATCTATACATTCATATATTACCTATATATGCATCTATACTTCCGTCATATATCTTTACATTCATCCGCCACTATGCAAGGTCTGTTATTTGTGGCTCTGTCTCTATTTGTTAATATCTTCTGCCCCCCAAAATCTAGCTGATTAGTTGAAGGTCCATCTTCACCATGCGCTGTAGTGTACAAAATCATAATGTACAGCGATCTTGGTTAGGGCGGGATTTTTTTAACTGGCTAGAAGTGACTTTCTAATAGAGGCAAAAGTTGGGGTTTTCTAACCCCCTTTCCAGAAATGTCAAAATGTGGCTTATTCACAATGGTCTTAAGAGGTTGGTCAATGGGAATTTAATAACACTTATGCTCTTACCATCCTGAAAGACTGGAGCAATCTCTTTGTAGCTGAAGAGGTTGCTGTTCTGAATGGTAAATCTTACCCTGTGTTTTGTTTCATTTTCAGGCCGGCTGGAGTCCTCTGCATATCGCTGCTTCGGCCGGTCGGGATCAGATTGTGAAAGCCCTTCTGAAGAAAGGGGCTCAGGTGAATGCTGTCAACCAAAATGGCTGCACCCCTTTGCATTATGCAGCTTCCAAAAATAAACAGGAAGTAAGTGTTTGCCTGTTGCCTTCTTGCCTGATCCCTTGCTTAAAACCATGGCTTGTCTAAGACATACACTTAACACAACATATACAGATCCACACACAGTGTCAAATTAAGTAATTAACAGTTTTCTTCCTTCTTATGACACCCAGTCCTGCTGTTTAAGGCATCCATTTCACTCAGCTTAAGGGCAGAACTATCTCTGTTCCGCACAAAGCAAAGCCGGTTAGCCGATCTTTTCCCTTTCTTCATTTATTAGATTGCAGTGATGCTGCTAGAGAACAAAGCTAATCCGGATGCAAAGGATCACTTGGACTCTACTCCGCTGCACAGAGCAGCATCCAAAGGAAACCTAAAAATGATACAGATCCTTTTGAAGTACAAAGCATCTGCCAATCTCCAGGACTCAGAAGGAAACACAGCCCTGTAAGTGCTAATATATTTGTAGTGGATCTTTGGCATATCCTTGTTGTGGAACTTTGATACCGTTTGGAGAAAAGAGACAGCGCAGAATCCATACCGAAAAGGCAGGAGCGCTTGTCAGGCTCAATGGTTTACAGAAGAGCAATCAAAATCTGGGCTTAAATATCACCAGCTGAAGATTACTTAGTCCTTTTAAAACGAAGCGATTTAACCTCGGCACTCCTGTATTCTTTTCATTTTACATTATTTGGATGGGTGAAACATTCATCCAATGAGAAAACTAGCAACCTTCTCATGCTATATAGTACTAAGATTTCTTTCATTGCCATGGTTCCATTCTTTGGACTCTTGGGATTTGTAATGCGGGGAAGTACCTAGATCTCTCTGTCTGAACTATATACTAGAACAGTTTAGCAAAGAATTCTAAGTGCCTACCCAAACTACAAACCCCAAGATTCCATAAGATGGAGCCATGGCAGTTAAAGTGGTATCAAAGTGGTATAATTGTATAGCATGGTTACACCTCTTGTCCTTCTTTGGTTGAACGTCTCACCAATCCCTTTCAAGTGTATAGGTAGTAAAATCCCCTCCCTTAGTAATGCTTCAGAACATCATGAATATATATAGAGTCTGGTCATTAGGTTGCTCTCTGGTCAATTTGCAGTAGACCTGCAAGGGTTTTTCACTTCCAGTTATATAACAGCAGCTGAAAGAAAGAAAAAGAGAATGATCTTCTTGGTTACCCATCTTCATAACTTCCACAGTCATTCCCATATTGCAGTAGCATTTGGAGCTGGGACGATGGTTGTAATTGTGGTTTGTCCATTCATACCTCGTGCCGAATCGTAGTTAAGTTTTCTTGGGTGATAGCTTATCCTGGTGCCTGAATTAAACCTTAAACGCCTGGACAAAGTATGGAAGTTCAAGGACTAGTGGGGAGAAGGCAAAAGTATTTCAGGCCTCCTTTTTAAAATGCAGCTTGCAAAGAAATACAGAAGCCATCAGGTAGATAGTTTATTATTGCCTGCTAAAAGGTAACCCTCTTTGGTTTTGTTTACAGCCATTTAGCCTGTGATGAAGAAAGAGTGGATGAAGCTAAACTTCTGGTGTCTCACGGTGCAAGCATATATATCGAGAACAAGGAGGAAAAGACTCCACTGCAAGTTGCAAAAGGTGGCTTGGGATCCATACTGAGGAGGCTAGTTGAAGGTTAGCCATCTCAGCCAACTTGGATTCAACACCTGAGAAGCAAGCTAAAGATTATTCACTGGCTGTATTTGGATTAACTGTCACAACTTGAATTTTTCTTGCTCATTATCTACTATATTTCCTATGACTTCAGTGGACAAACCTTTTTTAAAAAAATTATAATTGTACATGTACATGACACTTCTTAAAGTATATTTGTGCTTTTGGCGGCTTGGGCTTACAGCCCTGCTTTTCCCATAGAAGATAACCCTTGGCAACCATCTTCCCATTTTGATGCTATTAATCTTCCTCCGTAGAACATCTCTGTCTTAAAATCGTGTGGTCCTCTAGATATTATGGGACTCCAACTCCCAACATTACTGACTGTTGGCCATACTGACTAGGGCTACTGGGAGATGCAGTCTGGAAGATTGCATGATGCCAACTCCTGATGAAAAGAGCAGGCAATAAATGATAGTTATCTACTGCCTGCTTTTAAAAGAAGGGTTATCATGGTTGCATTAAGTGAAACCAAAGTCATCATGGGTGGACAGTGTTCACTAAAGGCACAGCAAGTGGAGGGTCTCTCTGTGGTCTTCAACTAAAGGCTGTGGAGTAACTTGTTATAAAACATCCTTGCAACAATCACTTGTTTCTGCCCTATGCTTTATATAGAAGATTAGCAGGGACTGAGAATTGGGAGAAGACAGTGAAGCTTAACTCATCTAAAGCAATTACAGGTCCAGTATTGTTAGTAAGGTTGCTAGAAGTAGTAATTTTACCTTAAGGTTTAAGACTTGCCATGAGCTTTTGTAGGCAACTGTCAACTTCAGTGGGCAGTCTACTATTCACTCTTTGCCTGGTATTTGGGTGAAGGAGCCTAGGGTTTGTGCAGTAAGAAAGACAATATGAATTTCAGTTGTTAGGATCCACTGTTACCAAAATTTGGTTTTGTTCTTCTCCACTGCCTTCCAGTCTCTCCGTCTCAGTGGTTTTGAGCTGTGTGGGTTAATGCGACCGGCTTTGTACAACCAGCGTGGTTTGTTGAGTCCTAAGCTACTTAGAATAAAGCATGCTTTGCTCCTTAAATCAGTTCAGTCTCTGACAAGCAGCATCCCCCTAAGCTGCAAGAACAGCCTTTCCTTGTCGCATAAGCTCAGCTTTTTGCAACTGGTGAGCAATTGCTGTTGTCTCTGTTGGCATAATACATGCACAAAACACTCTGTCCTTAAGAGAGTATTAAGCAGCAGGGACACTGTTACCAGAAGGCATTAATGTTTGTCTGGATCTTATATCATGTCTTTCTTCTCCCAATTGCCACTCAGGACTCCTTACCTTGCCAATATAGGTTGAAGAACCCTTATAAAGTTGTCATCATGTGGACCTAGTTATATTCTTAATCTAGCGAGCAACACATGCCTACTTGGTTAACAGTGATGCTCTAGCAGTTCTTAAGTACAACGCTGAGAAAGGTAAACAGTCATTTTCTGTTCTCTCTTTCCAAGCTCACAATGTTAAACAGCTTCAGGGCTAGCCGTGTTGGTCATATAACAAAGTACAATAACATCCAATATCCACAAAACGGTGATACCTTTATTGACCCGACCAAACTGCACAAAATGCATGATGCAAGCTTTTGAAGCTCCATGGTTTCTTCATCTCGGTAAAGAGAAGATCCAAAAGTGCCTTGGACCAGATGTTTTATGCCTTTCTTACAAAGGCTAACCTAGTTTTGTCACCACAATGGTGCTGTTGTTCAGACCTTTTACATGTTTAATACATATTTGTCAAAGAGATTGAAAATTGTTTATTACACTTGGAAGTTACAAAAGAATCAACATATTTCTGTAATCTCCCCTAATCCCCCCCCCCAGTATTCCTATTCTTATAAAACCCAATGTAATGAAGAGGAGTTGTATTATTAGTTGGTAACAAATATACACTATAAAAGCAACTTATAGGGGGGGAAAGTTTTGTTTCGGTGTACAAAGACCGCTATTTGTGGCACAGGAAGGTGTTGAGAGCACCATTGCTAAAGCAAATGTGAAGATTTAAAAGGCTTAATCCCAGTCTATCTATCCATGCTAGAACAGATAAAACACCCCATTCCCTACCCCTCCCTGGCAGCTATAAGAAGAATGCCAGAGTAGCCAAAGAAGGAATCTGCTTGGAGGAGGTCTGTTTGAGTGCTTTGGATTAGCTAGATTTGGGGCAATGGTGGATATGACTTGTGCCTTATACTAATTCACAAGCAGATGAGTTGCTGTTGGGTCGCCCTTGGGATGGATTTAGGCCACAGATTGGTGCTCCATCTCCTGCCTCTCATTTTCAGGCACCGCAGCAGCTTCAATCTCATCTGGGGTGACGTATTCGCCAGTCTCATTGGAATCTTTGCTGGGCGGAACGGCTGCAACCGGCACATTTTCCTGGCTGGGCACGGCAGCATAGCCCGATGTCAGGGGCTCTTTCTGAGCCATAGTCCTGGGGAAGGCAAAGTAAGGTTAGACTTTTAGGTCATTACCAACTTTCAAGGCTGTTCACAGTCTTTCTATATCTACTATTTTCAAAAAGCAAGCAAACAAACCATGAAGTTCAGTGGCAGAAAGTGGAGGAAGACTGAAAGGCCTAGCAGCCAATGATGGACTATAAGTCTCAATGGCCCTGCCATTTGGGGATGATGGGAATCATAATCGTACATATCTGAGCCATTGTTTCCGCTGTTCAGCTTCTGCCTTGCAAGCATCTCCTAGAGAATCCCAGCCATCATTCCCACTCTCTCCGATGCATTTTGGCTCCAAATGAAAGCATGAATGCTGTTTCAGTTTGCTGTATTTTATGTTTCTACTGTCCATGCTCTTTACATTGCATACCTCCCTAAAGAAGACCTTCCCTTGACAGGCAATATAAAGGACCATTTTAAAGAAATCATTATTTCTCCCTATGCCCCTCACAGCCAAGCCAGAGTTCTGTGCTGAACCTCTTTCGACTGCACATTCGTGTCCCATCATGGGAAGCAAACTGTTTCGGAGGCTGAATTTGGGAAAGACTCTGTCAAAACTTACTGCATTTCACTGATGGCAGCTTTTTCCTTTCTCCTCTTTTTCTTCTCCTTTGAGGTTAAAATCCAGACAATGACACAGATCAAAGCAGCCGCCAGAATGGCCGCAATCAACGCTGCAGCAATAACGCCGCTTTCTGAATCTGGAAAACAATGATACAGAAGCCTTTGTCATTTTTCAGGGCTACGTTTGTCACTTTTTGCAGAACTAACATCACAGAACCCATGTAAAACGCAGTGCATATTGATTTATGTTTGCGAAGTACAGCAGATGTGTTCCGGGGGATTCCTTCTTTGTAACTTATGGGGACAGTCCTGATGAGGGTCTGCATTTCAACATTTCCATTACTGATTAATGGATTATTCTTTAAAGCTAAAGCTGGATGAAAAAGTTGCCAGAAAGATGAGAAACTCACGTTTGATTGTGAGGTCAATCTGACAAGTGCTATTGCCAAGAGAGTTTATAGCGATGCACTGATAGTAACCTTCTTCAAGCTTGGTTAGGTTGCCAATTTCCAAGAGACCAGTCTGAGGATCTGTACCAAAAAGGAAAGAAATTCAGGTTATAACATGCTCAGGAAGGTTTTGAGGAATGCTAGAACAAGGTGACCAGATGCTCTCCTTTTCCTGAACCTGTCCTACATTTCACCCTTCAGTCCAGGAGGAACTCCAAAAGGCCCTCCATTTTGAGCATGACAAGGAAGCATGAATGGATGTTTGTTGCATTTATTTGGTCATGTCCCACATTTTTTTCATGAATCGCTTACATTTTATCATCTTCATTTAACATTTCTGCTTGTTGACTGTACAAAAATTGCAGTGCAGAGAGTTCCACCTTTGTGCTTAGTTTCTTTGGATGGATCTCAGATATAGCTGGATATAGATATAGCTGGATATGGTGTCTTGTCCTTCTTTGTGGTTAGGGAATCCGGTCACCCTGTGTTAAAACAACGGGGAGAAGTTACTTACCGTAATACTCTGATACACGCATGATTGTATCTCCCGATACTCGATGCCAATAGTACTTCGGGTTAGGCATCCCAATTTCCGAAAGACAGGAGAGAGTGATGAAGTGCCCAAGTTCGACCTTTTGGCTGTGGCTGAAGCTGCAGAGAGGCTTCGAAGGGGGAGCTGGAAAACAACGAAACAGAGTCGCCCATGATTTCCATCACTGTGAAATTTTGCTATAAAACATCAATAGTTATTTCGATTATTCCTGCCGTTTCTTCTATGGCAAATATAGGCAACTGCAGAAGGGCAGGGGGCCACATTAACATCTGAGTAAACCATGGTTTTGTTCCCTCACCCTGTTCCCACAAAAATAAATGTTATCATTATGTGTGTGTGTGTGTGTGTGTGTGTGTGTGTGTGTGTGTGTATATATATATATATATATATATCCCACCATGTTTTGAGGCTTTCCTGGGCCGTTTTAGCCCCAGAAGAGGCCTTGACTTTAACTATGAGAAATGAGCAGACATCATTTCGTGTTTCAAAAAAGGCACCACTTTGGCATAAAATGCCACAGATGCACCCATAAAAAACATGATGGAAATGTCTTTCCCATGCTCTAGAGAGCATTTATCTATTCATTTATTTCCATCAGGAGAGCCCTGGTGAGCCAATGTCACCTAGTTGGTGTTTTTAGAAAGATAAAAAGTAGAACCAAATGGAGAGGACGCAAGGTTGCCAATGTGTCCCTCTCCAAATCTGTCAGCTGCCCATTAACTGCATTAAGTACCACTGCAATCTTTTGCTGCAGTCTCCACCTGCTAGCCCTCTTATCTCGTGAAATCAATGAAACGGGAATGTAAAAATGAGAAGGCAAAGACCTACTTAGTACATAGACGGGAAATGATTTTTCAACTTGGGAAGGAGGAGTCCCAGAAATCAAAACTTCGCAAGTGTAAACGCCCGTCTCCCACGGCTTCATGTTGAAGATGGTTAAGGATGCGTTGCCTGTGCTGTTGGCAATGAGGATTCGGTTCTTGTACTCTGTTGAAGTGTATGGCTGGCTTTTCTGGAAATAATAAATCTGAGGCACAAAACATCAGGTTAATCAGACTTATTTGTTTGATTTATCCTGTATTTACATCTCACTTTTTCAACAAAAGGAAGGAGAGAGAGCTGTTGCCAAAGGAATTCACAAACAAAAATGGGATTTGATTCTCTCCCTGTCCTCAGCCACCAATCCCAACAGATTCTAGACATCACAAAAGTGCATATGCTCCAAGTGCCCCAATTTGGAAAGGACAGGCCGAATTAATCCTCTGTCATCCCAGTTTTTCAGTTGCTCTTAAAATGTCCTGGTTTCTTTCTTCTCCTCCCACTCCTTCCCTTTGTCTTTAGCTTACTTCAATTGCTGCAAACGGAATTCAAAATGCAAAAGTAATTTGCACCCAGTTAACTGAGTCTCTTCTCAGCTTATCTATTCTTCCTCTTTAATAACATTTTGCCGCCTTTGGTGCTTTCCATAGTGGTACAATTCAAAAATATAGCTGTGTCAGTCTGTAGAATCAGAGATTAGAGAGATCTTACAGCACCACTGAGACTAAGTGAAAGAAAGAAGTTGACAACATAAGCTTTCATAGATATAAGTCTACTTCCTCAGATGCATATGGATGCATATCACTATATGCATCTGAGGAAGCAGACTTTAGTCTACGAAGGGTCATACTGCCAACTTCTTTCTTTCAGTTAGTCCCAAAGGTGCTGCAAGATCTCTCTACATCTCTTTTTGCCACCTTGGTGCTTTGCCACACATGTCTTGGTTTTCATCTGTGAAACGTTGGAAGGTCTGTGAACTGGTGGTAGCTATTGCTAGTTTGTAGGCTCTCAGGTCCAAGCAATAAGTATCCAAAGGAATCTTATAGCACCTTTGAGACTAACTGGAAGAAAGTTAGCATAATCTTTCATAGACAACTATAGATGTGTATAGAGTGGTCCCTCCACATTTGCTGGAGTTGGGGGTGAAGGACCCCAATGAATGTGGGAAAGCTGCAAATAAAATAATACAGTCGGCCCTTCTTATACACGGATTTTTTATACACAGATTTAAGCATACACGGTTTGAAAATGTTCCAAAAAAGTATACATTTACCTTGATGTTCCATTTTTTATTAGGGACACCATTTTGCTATGTCATTATACTTAATGGGACTTGAGCATACACGGATTTTGTTATACACGGGGGATCTTGGAACCAAACCCCAGCGGATAACAAGGGTCCACTGTACTATTCTTTTTACCTAGGAGAACACTTCTCCAAAAAATTCCTCCAGGGCAACTCTATGGTCAACATCTGCCAGAGGTTGGCCATAGAATCATGCTGGAGGACCCACAAATGTCTAGAGAAGTGTTTTCTCTAGGGACTTCTAGGTTCTCCAGCTCAACCTAGAGATTCTTAGAGACAATGCATAAATCAAAACCACACATAAAGCTGCAAAAGTCAAAGCTGCAAATGTGGAAGGCCAACTGTAGTCTCAAAGATGCTACAACCAGATTCCTTTCTATACTGATAAAAGCAGCAAAGATGTCACAAAGAGCTGCAACCCCCTTTGAGGGATGCACAAGCCTTTTCCCATAACATGGACATCCCATTGCAATGGTGCATTGATCATTTTATTTGATTTCAAAGCATACATAGACATTTCCCCCTCCTTTTTGTGGATCGACAAAATGCTATAGAAATTTAACAAAACCAGTCTTTTGTTTAGCCATTTAGTTAAGTTTGTTTTGCTATCGTTCGTATATTCTTGTTTTGGACATATGTAGAAAATGTGTTAGGTGTTAGTTATAAATCTCAGTCACTGCCTTGGGGAGAAACATGGCTGTATTTACTTTATTCTGCCGCTCAGTTGGATTCGGGTCTTAAAAACAAGTCCTTGGGGAAACTTGAAAGCTGGGATTGACTAATGCTTTAATCAAAGTTATCTAGAAGTTTCTGTTGACCAAAAGCAGGTTACACCCTGTTGGTTAATACATTTGAAAGCACACATAGACACACACAGAGGCACAACTGAAATGGAGGTGCAACCCAAAGCTGTTGCTAAGGGTTATAAAATCCATGGGAGCTGGTGGCTTCTATTATCAATGGGGTGATGAATTTGGTTTGGATTTTAGTGGGAGCTTTAAAAGAGTTGTCCAGAGCATAACCACAAAATGTGCTCCTAGGATCACTCCCATAAAATTTGAAATAAAACATGGATGCACCATCTCACAAACATAAGGACAACTAGCTCCCATTCCCTTATATCTGTCATGGCATCTCCTTCCCTTGCAAAAAGGGTTCTACCGAGAGGTGAAATCACAGGCAAGCTGAAATAATATATCAAATTATCATCAAATGTCAAATTCGGTGGTTCCCAAAGAGGAGGTTTGGATTGGATTTACCAGAATCCCTGAACATCTGGAGTACTAAACACTTGGAGGACCCATGTTTGGGAACCACTTTTCTATTTGAAAAACAACAACCCACAACTCAACATATGTGTTAAATGAGACCAGGGTGACCAGATGTCAGAACTGCAAAGGAGGACAAGGCACCGCACAATGCAGGACGTCCAAGAAAAAAGTAGGACATTACACAGTAAAAGCTAAAAACACCAAAACAGACCTTTTAAAATAGACCTCCTGTCTAGGAGGAACTCCATTGTGAGCATGACTAAGAGGCATGAATGTACATTTTAAATTTAAATCCGTGCTCCTTATGCTCAAGATGGATTTTGAAGTTCCTCCTAGACAGAAGGTTGAAATGTAGGTGATGTCCTGGAAAAGGAGGACATCTGGTCAAAGTAAGATTATTACCAAGTCAAACTATTAATCCACCTAATTCAAAGGCAAAGCTGGGGGAAATTATTTTGGAACACAACTCCCAGAATCCCCATTTTTTGGATTCTGGGTGCTGTAGTCTAAAAAGCAATTCCTCCTAAATTGATGTTCAGGGTGTTGTCTATTCTGAACATCTAGGATCTTAGGCTGAGGTCTTTTCCATCAACAGATACCTGAACTTTTTAAACAAAGGTGCAAGAAATCATAAACCTGAAACTTTCTCCATGCAAAACTACTGTGACCCATCCTTTAAACTCTTCCCAAAGCCTCATCAGAAAGCACTCTGAATTATGGAATCCAAAATGCAACTCCAGCAATGTGCTCACAGATACAAAAAGGCATCAACTTTGGAAATCAAAGCAAAAACGTTATCCTTTGAGTCGCTTCCATTGCCTTACCTTGTTTTTCCAGCTACATCTCCCCCGTGCATCTGTCATGTACACCATCTTTTGACAATGACTGGCGGACTTGTAACTCACAGAGTGGCACGGGGACTGCTGCATTTGAGTAGAAATGCGCCCATCTAAGAGTTCAATACGACCTTTTGGAAATGTTGCACACAACACAGACCGCTCTTACGGTACGACTGGGTGGGATTTTTAAGGGAGCTCTGGACACGGTTGCTAGATTTCCAGATTCAGACCTGAGCATTTGCAAGGTTAACTCTCAGGGCAGTCCTCAAGTCTCCAATGCTGCATCTACACCTCAGAGATGTACTGCACTTTGACACCGCTTTAACTGTCATGGCTCAATGAGATGGGATCCTGGCATTTGTAGTTTGTTGTGGCACCAGAATACCCAAAACTACAAATCCCAGAATCCCACAATTTGAGCCAAGAGTGAGTCTTGGACTTAGGAGACCTGACTTGATGTGGCGAATAAATCAAACATCTATAATATGCTGAACACAAGGTTTCAGATAACCAACCTCTAAGGCAGGATTTGTCACACTTAAAATTGGTTTTGAAGCTTGAGCTCCGTAATGAGAACAAGCATCTAAGGCTGAGATCCTACACTATGAAGACATGGCTTAAAGGTTCAACAGGTAGAACTATGCCATGTCTCTTCTCCCTAGGACTTCCTCTTGTTCTTCTGCCTTTCTTTTTCACTTAGTAAATTTGGTTTAATATAGCGGATTTCAAAACGGACGTTCCTAGGACAGTTGCATTTGTGATAAGATTTGGGGGAAAACAATTTCAACCTAACTGCACCAAGCCCCATAAATAATTACGGAACACAGTAAAAATAAACTGGAAGAAAGAACATGGCCCCTTACTATGGCGCTATTTTTCAGTTTGGCGTTGTAAAACATCCACTGGATGAATAAATCGGATACGGGGGCATCCATGTTATACATGCAGGGGAGCGTGATATTCCCGCCGACGGTTGTGTTCACAGACCGTTGTGACGCTGGGACGACTGCACAGCTCACAGGACCTGTGGAAGACAAAGCCAGCCCAGAAAAGCTATCAGATTTTGTCATCATATGCATATGTGCGTAGTCGCGATATGTATCACACCTCCTCTAAGCACACAGTGAATAGGGATGTACAAATGAAAAGTAACCCGGTTGTACATGTGTCTCAAATGCTCTCATCAGCTCCGTCTTCTGCAGAGCACTCTTTCCAGATTTTGCTAGTGGGTTTTGCTTGGAAAATAAACATGCAAACCAGTATGCATTTTAATACAAGACACACTACTATATGACCCCACTTGTGTGCGCCTTGGGTGCCTTCCATTTGTTTCTGACTTACAGTGACCCTAAGGCAAAAACTTGGTTTTTAAAAAAATTATTAACATATTATATTCCATTTATTTATTTATTTATTTATTTAGGGTATTTATACCCCGCCCTTCAGCCCTAAAGGCTCTCCGAGCGGCTTACAATTATTATTTTTAGTTAAGACGGTTTTACATTTTACATTTTACATCTTCTAACACAGCAATACAGCATAGCATTTACATCTACAGGAGAATTCAACCTGTAGTCTGTACACGCATTGAGCTAATCTGGAGAGCTCCCAAGCTTCCTCTTCCTTAGTTAAGTCTTCTAGAAATAGTCCAATTGTTGGAATAAATAGCACAAAATCCAAAGAAACGCAGAAAAGCCTGGGAGTTGCGAATCCAAAAACATGACTTGCTGTGATATCACACATCCCCAGCTTTTTGTTCCCACCACCCAAAATATATTGTTCTCATCCACTACAGTTCAAGGAAGAAATGGAATCCGTGTTTCATTTCGGCGACTCTTTTGCATGAGCCTTACCTGTAAAGGCGACCAAAATGACAAATATCTTCAGCATTGTTGCCTCCGTGTTCATGAGCATGAGAAAGCGACTCAGACGACGCAGTTGCGCGAAAAGGCAAACTCCAACTGAGGTTTCAGGAAAACATGGCCGTTGTTTCACTTATCAGGAGAGCATGAGTAAGTCAACAGGGCCTTTTTTTCCCCTTGCAATTTTTATCAGAATCCTATGACTGTTCTCAGGGAAGCTGTGTGATTTGTTCGGTCAAAAAAATCCTTTCGCGGGGTGTGTCCTGTTGAAATATTCGCTAATAATAAACCAAACAATTCGGCCGTGGAAATGGGGCTAGGATCATACCGCCATCATTCACACCGAGAAAATGTTTTTGTCATGATGCATATTTCACTTGGAGTGCAAACTTCCAATGGATGATTTACACACCGTCCAACAAGTGTGTATATGGTCCCAAGACTACACATGCCTTACCTTTTAAAAATATATGTATGTACGCCAAGAGTTGTGAGGGTCCGTCTGGCATTGTGGTTTGAATGTAGGACTAAAAGTGCATCTGCACTGTAGAAATAATGCAGTTTGACACCACTTTAACTGCCATGGACCTGTCCTAAAGAATCCTAGGAAACATCAGGATTAAACTCTTCTAGAACATGGACACATAGCCCGAAAAACCCACAAAAAACTATGGATGCCGGCCATGGAAGCCTCCGACTTCACAATCCTAGGATTTGTTGTTTTGTGAGACATCAACGCTCTTCCAACTCTATGAGTTTTTTTGGCAAGAAAAGGCTAAAGACCTTGTAAAACTACACGTCTCTGGATTTCACAGCATGGAGCTGCAACACTTAAAATGGCATCAAACTGCATTATTTCTACAGTGCAAATGCACCCTAGGACTCCTGGAGGCCAGGGTTCAAATCCCTGCTTGATCACGGAAACCCACTGGTTGATCTTGGGCACGTCATATTCTCTCAGTTTCACTGGAAGACAATGGCAAAATCGTGGCAAGGAATACCCCATGATGGAGCCACCATAGGGCCACCATAAGTTGCAAATGACTTGAAGGCACTCAGTAACAAATACTTATTCTGCCCCCCCCCCCCCCATATTTTCTAATTTAATTACTGTTTTATGAACATAATGTTCTCCATAAAAAAGTATCTGAAGTTTTGGGAAATGCTCCAGGCTATTTGAGCAAACAGATTTTGGCCAAGGTTCCAGATCAAGGAGATGTGGCATAATATTCCACCAATGTTTACCAGCCTCATCTCCTCCAACATGTTCATTTTTGGACTGGTAGAACATGGGAAGGTGGTACAAAAAGTATCCAGTTATGTTCTTATGATTGTATTCTAGTGACAAGGCACTTTCAACAGGTCTTTTGGAGGTCCAGGACGGAGGAGCACATCAGTTGGTGCTGTTCACCCAGCCATAGGAATATTACTGGACACCTCCTCCATCCCTGTTCCCCAGCAGCCAATAAGTGGCCAAAGTGAAGAAGCAGGGTAACCAGACATCCTCCTCTTCCAGGACATGTCCCACATTTCAACCTCCTGTCCAGGAGAAATCCCACAATCTCTTCCATTTTGAGCATGACTAAGAAGCCCATTGAGTAACACCAATTGCTGTACCCCTTTGAGAAATGGGACTACAGTGTGCCCGCGTCATATGTGGGTGAGGTTTACATGGCTTTCAGCATATGGTGAAATTCACACAAGGAGTAAGGGGCAGGGCGTCTCATAGGGAGTAATGGGGCATGTGCCCATGGTGCGTGCACACCGCCGCATCACCGCACCGCCATTTGCATGAGCCCCATTCATTCAAATGGGGCTCGAGCATGCGCAGAATTTGCTTTAAAGCAAGGGCGCACTGTACTTGGCATTCTGTCCTTGCTGCAAATAAGGGGTAGGATAGATCCTTCTAAGGCCAAATTCCCACTTACAAATAAACCGCTTTGCAATCTGAATTCATGGATCGGTTCGGCAGCAGAGCGTGGTTCACACTACATTTGCCCCGATCACATTTTCTAGCTGCAAAATAAAATCAAATAGTCCACTTGTGGTTCACATTGACGAATGAATTGATTCAGTTTAAACCGTTTCCTGCGGGAGTCTCTCAAAATAACCCACTTGTAGTTCACACTGGCAAATGAATTGGTTCAGTTTGGGTCTAGCGCATGGCCTCCCTCTCTGAACTGCTTCAGCGATTTGGTTCCATTGTGAACCAGGGTCATTTAAACGGCTTTAAACCAATTTGCGAACTGGTTTAAAACATAATGGGAATGAGGCTTAAAGTTCTTCCTAGGAGCAGCAGCTTTGCCTGTAACTTGAACAAAATGAAGGGGGCATTATACTTCCAAAATGGGTTGAGATGCCCATGCCCCTACCTTTTCTGAAACTGTGATGTTCCCCCAAATACCTGGTATTGCTACCTTATGGAAGACACTTCCTTAACTCCTTATGGAACTACTTTCATGTCCGGATCATTCTTTTCTGCCTTTCTAGCTTTTCCCCAACACTAAGTGCTAGCTTTCCATAAGGAGCATGCAGCTGGTGGCATGGAAACCCTTATCTTCAGATAGGATGGAAAATGGAAAGGCCCCAGTGCCAGGCACTGTGTGTTAACAGATGGTGTGAGTCAACAGCAAGCAAACAGAAAAACCCAGGGCTAAATCACCGACACCGAGAGGCTGAATGCAAATACTGTAAGACTTACTCCATCTTGAGCGCACAGATATTCTCACCTGGGGAAAGCAACCACCAACAACTCCCTTCAGCTTCTACTCAAAGCTGTGCAAGGAAAGAGGCACATCAGGGTTCAAGTAGGTTTAATGTCATCCTTTTGTGGCATATTATAGAATCATAGGAGTTTATCACACACAGGAAATCCGTGCAAAAACGGGATTTAAAAGCTGAAAAAAACCCGCAAAAGTGGGTTGATTTTCACACATGTTGTTGTTAAAGTGGTGTTAACCCGAACGGAGACAAAAGCCACCCCTTTTTACTTTCAAGATTTTCTGAAAGTCAAAAGGAGTGGCTTTTGTCTTCTTTCTGTCTACTTTCCGTTTGGGTTAACACCACTTTAACAATGCTGTTATGTGAAAATCAACCCGCTTTTGTGGGGATTTCCCCCCTGATTTAAACCCCATTTCTGCACGGGATTTCCCCCATGTGATAAGCTCCAAAGAGTTGGAAAAGATCCCGAGGGTCATGGCCCCATAGGTCACACCACAAGCACAAAGGCAGCACTGAGAGAAGGGGGGAAACGGTGGATCTACCAAAAACTGAGGAGGGATGTTAAACTCCCTTCTGCCATTAGTCTCTCCCCTCCAGAATAATGCGATTCAGATCCATGGTTCCCACTTGTTGAACATGCTTCGGAGCTGACTATTTTCAAAAGAACCCCCAAAGAACTAGTGCCAGGAAAAACCGGGGGTTTTTTGCATTTGCCTCACTTTATCACCAGAAACTGATCACAATAGGATCGGAACCACTTCCAAGTGGGAACGATGGTCATATAAACCGATCGGCGATTCGCTTTAAATCATAATGGGAATGCGCCCTATAAATGCAGGGGAAAGACACCATCGTTTTTGGCCTCGGGCAGCAAAATATCTTGGTCCTGAGATGGCTGTTTGAGGGAATGGTGTTGCTAGGATGAATCACTGGTGCTTTGTGATGAAGAGGTTCGAAATGCCACGAAGGAGAGGTCTGAAAAGACTCCTTCGGTGGCATGCAGAGGCAAAGTGGCAACCGAGACAGAAATAGTTCTAACTTTTTGCTTTGCATGAGTAGGAGTTACAAATGAATGGGGCTTTCAGGCCAGTCTGGGCTGACTCAGAGTCTGCTAACAGGGTGTTTCTGTTGTCTTGGTGGCCTTTCCCCATTTTTCCTTCCTATCTCTAGATAAGAGCCACTTTGCTGCAGAAGCATGTATGGGTCATTGTTGGCACACATCTCAACTGCCAGCGAAAAACCACCCAGAACTGGGAATGCAGCAGCAGTGAAAAGAATGAGTGCAGACAGGAAGGGAAGAAAATCCAGAGCTTAAAAGGGATCACTGGCTTCTTTTAAAAAAGTATTTTCCCTTGGAATCGACCAAAATCCCCCACTCCATCCTTTGCAAATGCCAGGAAAAGAGATATAGGGCATCCTTTGGGACCTTAGCTGCCTCATTCCAGAATAAGGATGGAAAGGGAATTTGAAAAGATTTGCAAAAAGGCATTTCTCAAGAAGGAAATTCCGAGAAGCAGCATCCAAGACAGGAGAGACTCTTTGACATTCAGGATTTACTTGGCACGGAAATGTCATTTTCTGTGCCAAAAGTAACATTTTGTAGGGGTGCTGGTGTTTATTTGTAGTATTGACAGCCGGTTTGTTGTAGTGGTTTAAACACTGGACTGGAGATCTGGGTTCGAATCCCCACTCAGCCATAGAAGCCCACTTGGTGGCCTTGGACAAGTCACACTCTCTCAGCCTCAGATGACAGCAAAGGCTTATTCAGAGTCGGAAACAATTTAAAGACACACAACAGCAGCAACAACAAGAAGTGGGTAATATTTCTTTTATTTAGATTTTTCCTCATTACAGATATTTCTCAACGTACAAATAGAAAGAGAGATGGATAGTGTTGAAACATAATGTCACAGATGTATTGTTGCTGTGTGCTTTCAAGTCATTTCTGACTTATGGTGACCTGATCACGGGGTTTTCTTGGCACGTTTCTCCAGAGGCTGAGAGAGTGTGACTTGACCAAGATCACTCAGTGGGTTTCCATGGCCGAGCCAGGATTCGAACTCTGGTCTCCCAGGGTCCTAGTCCAATGCTCAAACCACTACGCCATATTACCTCTCTATGCTAGCAATATATTTTTAAACACACACACACACACAACAATCCATTTACTGCCTGCTACTGGAACGTGGAAATGCTGCTCTTTTGGACAGTACCTCCCAGAATCCCCCAGCTGACATGATCAGCGGCCATGATGGTTGGAGGATTCTGGAAGTACCCTTTTCAAGTTGTGACCCATGATCCATCATCAGTGGCGATGCCCTAGCCTAGTTTATTTCTGTGTACTATCACTAGATGGCAGCATCATTATAAATGTCTGCATACAATGACAGAACCAGACCAAGAAGGTTTGAGTCATGGTCAGTTTCTTCCTTTGCTTTATTTCAGATTGAGGCATCAGAATCCTGGAAACAGACCCCCAATTAATGTGTTTTAATTGCACGAAATGCTACTTACTTAAAGCAAATAGCAGGTACAAGTGGAGCCAGCGTAGTGAGCACTGGATTCTGGAGAACAGGGTTCGAATTCTCCACTCAGCCATGGAAACCCACTGGGGAAGGCAAAGGCAGACCCACGCTGAACTTGCCAAGAAAACCCCATGATGGGTTCACCTTATGGTCGCCGTGAGTCAGAAACGACTTGAAGGCACACAACAACAACAATAACAACAACATGACCCAAAAGACTACCCCTGGATATATATCCCCTCTTATGCTGGACTATGGAAAGCCACTGGGTCCAGCAGGGACACCATAAGAGGTGATATACATCCAGGGTTAGTCTTTTTGGCCATGTTGCTGTGGTTGATTTGTGCCTTCAAGTTGCTTGGACAAGGCACACTCTCTCAGCCTCAGAGGAAGACAAAGGCAAACCCTCTCTGAACAAACCTTGCCAAGAAAACCCTGTGATAGGTCCACCTTAGGGTCACCATAAGTCAGGAATGACTTGAAGGCACACAACAACAACAGCAACAGCAACAACATGGTAACCTAGCTGATGCTCCTGTTAATATCCTCCTTTCTCCTCTTGCATATAGTTTCTGCAGTCCTGTATTTTGCTGATGTTGGATGGAAACTGAGGTCCCCAGCATTCCCAATTCGCCATGCTGGTTTCAAGCACAAGCCAGGCTAGCACTGCAGCCCCATTTCCCAAGACACTTGATTTTCTAAAGTCGGAAAGAAAAAAATAACATTAAAACACAAAGCACTTTGAGGTTGCAGAGACTGCCACACTCATAATGAGAGCAGCAGCGACGTGAGAGACCAAAAATAGAGGCATGAGAAATATGGAAACTGGACTGCTACGAAAAGAGTAGGCTAGAGGCTTAGGGCAGCTGGATTGGCTTGCTGCAGCTTCTCACACGCCTCTTTTCTTTTTCTTGCCTTCCACATTTCTGTCGCTTATGGTTATAATGCTCCCGACAGCAGTGGTCCAAGATATTTGTATGTCTAAAGCAAAACAGCAAATGGTGCTCTTCTATCTCAGATCAAGGACCCGAATCCAGCTACAGGCCAAGTCTACCTTATCCGAAATGCTTGGGACTAGAAGTATTTTGAATTTTGGAATTGTTGCATGTACATATCTTGCAGATGGGACCCAAGTCTAAACAAGAAATTCTTGTGTCTTTCTTATACACCTTATATAAACACTCCTATGATGCATCAACTGAAGAACAGTATCCAGATAAAGGGAAATAGTAATACAGTTCTATTCTTTGGTAAGACCGGCTTCAGGGACGTAGCTAGGATTTTAGGAAGGGGGGGGGTCCAGACTAAGTGCCACCATTATAATGGGGCTTGGGTATGGCGGCGCAGCAGCACACACCATTCATTTTTCTAATGGAAGGGGGGGGTCTGGACCACAAGAACACCCCCCCCGGCTACGTCCCTGCCGGCTTCATGCTTTGGTGAGGATTTGAACCTGGATCTCTCAAGGCACAGTCCAGCACTCTAACCATTACTCTGGATTCTGCAAATTAGTAGTGGATACTGGGCTACCAACTTAGTAGCTAGACCCACTGTGTCTAACAGAAGTGGATACTGGGCTACAAGAAGACATTTGCAGACTATTGGTATGAATTTGCAAAAGGGCCAAAACAGCAGATGAAGGTGGGACCTAACCCAAAAGTCGGCAGTGTTACATTTTGGAGACTATTACAACTCACAACCAGCATGATCACTGACCATGAGAGCTAGGGGATTCTGGGAGTTGTAACCCCAAACCTAACATTGCCAAGTTTAAAGAACTACTGATACTCTGTCTCAGTTCAGATCATCCAAAATGCACTGCAGAAATAACCCAGTCTGAGACTGCTTTAACTTCTGTGGTTCGATGCTAGGGAATCCTGGGAACTGTACTTTATTGTCGCACCAGAGTTTTCTGGGGGGGGGGAGGAGGCTAAATGTCTCACAAAACTACAATTCCCAGGATTCCCTAGTATTGAGACTGGGCTGTTAAAGCAGTCCCTAACTGGATTATTTCTGCAGTGTGTTTTGGCTTGGAGATTCTGGAAACTTTGGTTCAAAAAAGTAACTTTCCCAAGCCATCACCATTTTCATTTCTGTTGCTTGCTTCCCAAGGAGTCTCTGTGTCAAGACTATTGCTGAAGTCAGAACCAAATCACCACGAAAACATATATTTTAAAATGGTGCTGGGTTTCTGACCATAGCAAAGATTCGATTCGATTCTATATTTTAAAACTTGGACCAATTTGCCTTTTTGGGTTCTTTTGGTCCCTCCATCTGGTGGCACGACGTGAAACATGTCTGGCACCTTCTCTAATTGCATCCGTACGTCTCCTCCTCCAATCTGTTTTAAAACTGTTGTAAATTCTCTTTGCAATTTTGGGGACGCGACGCAGCCACAGTTTTAACTTTCTTCACTTTCTGCATTCTTCTCTGCCTTGACAGTCCTTGATCCCCCCACTCTCATTCTGACACATCCCTTCGTGCTTTCTCTTTAGTTACAACCGAAAGCCGAAGTAGACATTAAGGGAAATCTTTATGATTAACCCATTTTCCGCCCCCGCCGTTGGATTGCCTCCGAAAACACATGCCTTGGTAGTCAAGACTTGCAAATCAAGCCTGTGTTTATCTTCTTTTGCATAGTTAGCACAACAAAACACGCTAGATGCAAGATACGTAGGTGTGGGAAATCACGTGCCGTGACAAACAGATGCCTTTCGCCACTTGGGGACCACTGCTACAAAATAGAGGATAAATGTGTCTGAGCCCTTGGCTTTTATGCTCCACCAACAGCAAGGTCACGAGCATCTTCCAAGGCGCACACTTACTCAGTACAGAGGGAATACATCCTGGACCTTGAGCAAGTCACACTCTCTCAGCCTCAGGGGAAGGCCATGGCAAAACCCCTCTGAACCAACCTTGCCAAGAAAACCCCATGATAGGTTTGCCTTAGGGTCGCCATAAGTCAGAAACGACATACGCATCAGCAGCAGCATGACATGCATGCTCTCAAGTTAATTCCTAGAATGCTGCAAAGTGCGTGTGTGCAAGAAAGAAATAGGGAGGGATTCATCAAACTACCCACATTCTCTCTCTCTTTGCTTCTGGAAAACTATGCGGAGGCAGAGCGCATAGCAGAGAAGAGACAAAAGGGCCAGCCAAAAACAAAATTGCCCCCAGTTTTCCATTTCCTTACAAACTGGGTAAGCAGGAGAATATTTAATCTGGAGGAGGAGGCGATGGTAGTGGAGGGTGTCAGAGACAGCTGGAGCATGTATCGGGTGCTCTTCGTCTCCCAGCTCCTTCTCCCTCCTTCCTTCCCTCCCAAATATAGCACAGCCTTGTTTTTCTTGCTGCATGAATATGGCAGAGGATCATGAGGATGTCGCCGGAGAAGGGTGGCACATGGCTGCGACACAAAAGGGACAAGAGGGTTTCCCCCCAGCGCATGCCTTCAGGATTTCAGAAAGCAAAAAGAAGGCAGGCCGAGAGGCCAATTTTATCTTACATCCCCAAATGCCCCAGATTAGATGGAGAACAAGAGTGGCTAGAAGTCCAGTTTTGCTTTTTTCAGGAGAAAAGGTGCTTTCTTCACGTTAAAGAACACAAGGAGAGACTTATTTACTTTTGAATGGGAGGGATCAGAAATTCTGCAGCCATGGATTTGAACCATCCACAGTTTGGTATCTGCTGAGGTTTGATTCCAAAACCCTCCATTTAGACCCAATTCCATGGATGCTCCAGTCCCATTAAATACAATGGCAAAATAAAATGGGGCCCTTTATATAAAATGGCACAACTGAGGTTGGCTTTTGGGAATGTATATACATTTTAAAACATTTTCTACCCGTGGATAGTTGAATCCGTGGATAAGGAATCTGTGGATACGGAGGGTCGATTTTATTGCATGAGTTGCAATTGTCTGGCTCAAGTTTCTAAATGCTTCTCTTCACAGTTGTGTTGTTGTTGTTGGGTGCCTTCTTTTCTGACCTATCATGGGGTTTTCTTGGCATGGTTTGTTCATTGCCTTCCCCTGAGGCTGAGAGAGTGTGACTTTGCCTAAGGTCACCCAATGGGTTTAATGGTCAAACTGGGAATCAAACCCTGGTCTCCGAAGTTGGAGGAGGTCAAAAGAGTCCAGGATCCATCCCTGGGTTTTCCCATCAATACCTGAATAGCAGATGGACATGATCTTTCGTCCTCATCTTTCCGACTCCAGTGGGATGTATTGTATTTCCAGCTCCACCTAAATTTGCATCCATGTCTAATGTTAGCTTATGCAAATCGTATGCAAACGGGCATCTTTTTTCCTTCTTCTTCTCTCTCAACAGACAAGCCTTCCACCTGGGTCACACAACCTGACCCTTTTCGGCATCATATTTCCTTCTGACTTCCCTGGTTCGAGTCTCCAAACCTGCTATTCCGCATATTCCGCACCTGATACCCACCCAAAAACTTATTCCACTGTGAATATATTCTGCAATGCCCCTTGTTTCAAAGGGCTTCCCCAAAGTCCAGCTGAAAGGAAAAAGAACCATCATCAGAGCAAGGGCTTGACAATGCCCATCGTCCCCAGTTAACAACAATCTCTGGACAGTGGACTGCGTATAGCTTCACTGCAGAATTACAGCCACTTCATAGGGATGAAAGTATCATAGCTCCAATTTATGGGAACTTGGGATTTGTAGTCCGGTGCTGGGTCTCTCCGCTTCAAAAGCTCTAGCCCTGCCTTAGGGCAGTCTCCCAGAAACTATAGATCCCGGGACTCCACAAGAGGGAGCCATGGCAATTGCTTTTGGATGTTTGGTGGTTGGGGAGCAATGGTCAGGAGGCTAGAATGGAGGACATGTCCGGGAGAAGCAGGGCAGGATGGACAGGAGGCTGGAGAGGAAAGCATATGTCCGGGAAAAGGAGGACAGGAGGCTGGAGAGGAGGTTGCAATGGAGAGGGAGGACATGACCGGGGAAAGGAGGGCAGGGGCTGGAGAGAAGGCTTAAATGGAGGAGAGGAGGATGGAGGGGAGGCTGAATTGGAGGAGGAGGAGGTGTCCGGGAAAAGGAGGACAGGAGGCTAGAGGCTGAAATGGAGAACGGGGGGCTGGAGGGGAGGTTGCTGTAGAGGCGTGTCCGGGAAAAGGAGGACAGCGAGGAGAGGAGGCTGAGAAGGAGGAGGAGGAGGTGTCCGGGAAAAGGAGGACGCCGGGTGCCTGGCGGGGGGTGCCTCCCTGGCGTGGGTCATGTGCCTGGAGGGAGGGAGGGCGGGACCCTCTTGACGTCTCCGTGTGCGTTGTTGTGTGTGTGCCTTGTGTGTCGTGTGTGTGTTGGGGCTGCTTCCTCCGGAGCTGCTCCTCGCCTGGCTTTCCAGGGTGGGATCCGGGGCAGCAGCAGAGGAGAGGATGAGCGGGGCTGCAGCCTCGGGGGCGCCGGCGGTGTGCTCCGGGTGGCTGATCAAGTCCCCTCCGGAGAAGAAGCTCAAGAGAGACGTGAGTAGTAGGAGCCCCAGCCTCCCTGCCTCGCCTCCCGCCAGCCTCAGATCGCAGGCAGCAGAGCAAAGGCAGCAAGACGCGGGTCTCCCGCACGTGGGAATGGATGGATGCGCCAAGACCCCTTTCGGGCTGGTTTGCTTTATGCTTCACCCCAGATCTTTTTCTCTGGAGGACAAGGTCCCAAGAGATGGAGGACATCGCCCCCCCCCAAAAAAAAACACCTGGAGGGCATGGCCACAAGAAAAGCTGAAAAGGCAGGCTGCTTGGTCCTGCTCAAAATGGAGGACCTCGTTGGGCTCCTAGAAAAGAGGAGCAGGAGGAGAGGGAGGGCCTGTCCGGGAAAAGGAGGACGCCCGGTCATCATGCTTTATCATACGTTTGGGGGCAGTGATGCAGTCCTAAAGGGGATGATGGGAGGGGATTGATGATGATGATGTTGTTGGTGGAGGTGATGAGGATGATAGTCATGATGATGATGATGATGATGGGGATGATGATAGTGGTGGTGATGATGAGGGAGATGACGATGGTAGGGATGATGATGATGATGATGATGATGATAGAGACGATGGTAGGGATAATGATCTTGATGGAGGTGATGATGATGGTGGTCATGATAATGATGATGGGGAGTAGGAGGATGGGGATGATGATGGAGGTGATGATGATGGACATAGAGATGATAATGAGGGGGATGATGGAGATGGGAGTGATGATGGTGTTGATGATGGGGAAGATGATGGTGATGATGATGGTGGTTTTAGAGGCTCCCTTCCTGGCTGCTTTCTTAAGTGCCTCTTTTCTCTTTCTCTTCCTTTGGTGCCTTTAAGGACTGCAAAATGCCAGCCTGGTTTGGGCTGCATGACTTTGCAAAGAACTTCTTCCTTGGAGGGGAGCGGAGAGGGGGAAAGCCACAACCACAACAACACACACAGCCCCAGCAGAAACCCCAACCCGCCCTTGCAATGGATTGTGTGTGTGTGTGTGAGGAAGGGAGGGAGGGTGCCAACCTTGGCCATGGTTGCTCTTTGCTCTCTGCGCCATGAAAGGGGTGGCAGACCACTATCAGACTGGCATGGCTACATATTTTGGGACCCTGGGATTTGTAGTTTGGAAACACTGGGACCCACAGTTTCATAGCATACTTGGGATTCTTTGTGCCGGAGCATGATAAAGATTTGATTCTATACTTGGGATCCTGGGATCTGTAGTTTGGTGACCCTGGGATTTTGGTAGTTCTGCAACCCTGGCATCTTCCATAACAGACTTGGGATTTGTAGTTTCACAGCATTCTCTGCAAGAGGGGATCATACTAGAAAATACAACAGCCGGCTCAGGACCAGGATATTTTGCTGCCCGAGGCCAAGAATGACAGTGTCTTCCTCTTGCATTCATAGCCTCTGTCATTTCATAGATGAAAACCACAATATAGAGAAGTCCAGGCTCTCCTTGCCAAACTACAGATCCCAGGATTGTGTAGGTTGTTGGAGCTTCGGCAGATGAAGTGGTCTGAAAGTGTTATAACTCTTCTGTCTGGATGCGCTGCTTGGCGTCTTGGATCAGATTTGCTGTGAGTGACCGATGCTTTTGGTGTCCTAGGAGGATGAAGCCACTGCCTCAGCTGGCAAGTCCAGGCCGGTAGCCAGGCCTCAAAAGGTCAAAACTGATCTAGAACTCAGAACCAGGTGTTGGGTCTTGTGTTTTTCCAGCTGTAAGTAACCGGCTGTTTTGCAGCACACACAAACAGAGCAAAACTCCTTTTGTGCGTCTCTGTGTTTGTGTGTTGTGTGTGCAAAAGGAAAACAAACACACATCCATTGTAAGGTCATTTGAGCTTTTGCAACAAAGCCGGGCCATCGTTGGGATAGAACTGTCCAGATTTTCCACGTCCTCTTTTTCCAGGACATGTCCTCCTTTTCCAGGGCATGTCCTACATTCTAAGCCTCCCTGTCCAGGAGGAATTCCCGAAGGTCCTCCATTCTGCGTGGGACTAAGAAGCAGGAGTTTACGTTTCTATGAGTGTTCTTCCCTTGTCCTCCATTTCTCCCTCAATGGTCCTCCATTTTCTTGATGCACTAGAGCTTTCTAAGTACCTGTCCCAGGATTCCACTGGATGCAGCCATAGCCACTCAAAGTCATGCATATCCTTAAAATATGAAGATATTGTGTGGGTGGTGGACAGTGACCTTTCTTTGGCCGAATGGAAACTTGTGCAATCCTTCCAAGTCCAGTTTCCCTGAGCTTTTGCTTTCCTCTCCTACCCAGCCGGCCTTTCCTCCTCCTGAACTATAACTCACCATCCTCTTTTCCTGGTCTGTCCAGTTGAGATTCATTTGCAAGATGGACATGATCTTGCACCGGTGACTTTGGGTGCACCTGTTGTTGCTGTTGGGTTCCTTCAAGTCACTTACTGTGACCCTAAAGCAAACCTATCATGGATTTCTTGGCATGTTTCGTCCAGAGGAGGTTTGCTTTTGCTGTCCTCTGAGGCTGAGAGAGTGTGACTTGCCCAAGTCACCTTTTCATGACTGAGCCGGAATTCGAACACAGAGTCATAATCTGACACTCAAACCACTATGCCATGCAGGCTAACTGGGTGCATCTACACTGTAGGGATAATGCGGTTTGATTTCACTTGAACTGCGATGGCGACACCCTCCAGAATCCTGGGATTTGTAGTTTGGTGATGCACCAGCCCTCCTGGGCAGAGAAGGCTCAAGGCCTTGCAGAACGACAGATCCCAGGAGACTGTAGGATGAAGCGTAAAAGGACGTAAAAGTGGTGCCAAACTGCATTATGTCTGCAGTGCAGATGCACCCCTCGAGGTCTTGAGTCCGTAGGGGATCCAGTGACTCCAGAGTGCAACTGGGACTTTGCATGATCCCGTTGTTGTGTTATTGTCGCTGCTGTTTGAATCCCTGCTCAGCCATGGAAACCCACTGGGTGACCTTGGGCAAGTCACACTCTCTCAGCCTTAAGAGGAAGGCCATAGCAAATCTCTTTTGATTAAACCCCGCCAAGAAAACCCTAGGAGAGGGTGGCCCTGAGTCTGACAGCTAGCCTGCTGTCGTGGTTTGAATGTTGGACTATGTATCTAGAGAGCGAAGGGTTCGAATCCCTGCTCAACCATGAAAACCCTCTTGTTGTACTCGGGAAAGTCACTCTCTCTCAGCCTAAGAGGAAGTCAATGACAAACCTCTGAATGAATCTCACCAGGAAAGCCATATGAGAGCATGTGCGCAGCCAACTCAAAGTTACATAATAATAGTTGTGGAATGTGAAAGAGACCCAAGGGAGAACTTTGGAACAATAGGCCCCATGCTTCCTAGGGGAATTCTGGGAACTGTAGTCCAAAGAGTCTCTTTGTTCGTTTCAACTCCTGCTTCCAGATGGACAACTTCTGCTCCTGATCAGAATTCCTATTGTGGGTAAGGTGGAAGATGGAAGTGCAGAGGGAAAAATACCCAAATGATGGGCGGAGGAGGCCAAAGTTGCAAATGGATGACAATGTCATCTGGGTGTAAGACAGGTAAAATTCCATGAATGAGTCAAGGCTCTTGCAAAATGAAAAGATATCACCCCATATATCTCTGCATATCTTGCAGTGTGTTTGTTTGCAGCCTGACATCACTTCCCTTTTTTTCTTTTCCCACTTCCCTTCTTTTTTCCTCTGGATTGCTCTTCCTCTCCCTTCAAAAGCCATTGAGTTGAAGTCCTCATTTCTCCTTCTCCAACCTGGAAAATGAAAGCAAAAGCATGGTGGGTTCATATCTGAGGCCTTCGCAGCGAAACAGTGCCCTGGGAGCAACGTTTTGGTGCGTTGCGGCAAAAGTCTTGCAACAAGTTTCGTGCATCATGTTTATCTGGAAAGAATAGATTAGTTTATCCAGGATCCTATCCTTTGTGACTCTGATAAGGATGAAAGCGTGGCATTATTATTATTATTATTATTATTATTATTAATTTTTATCCTTGACTTCATGTCATTTTGGTGCAAGAATGCCTGTGTTACCACCCAACTACTGTTTGTCAATTACCACCGTTGAAGGTAATGGATCTTTTTGCCTTTTAGTTTCAGCTGATCCGATAGATTACCAAAATAATAATAATAATAATAATAATAATAATAATAATAATAATAATAATATCCTCATTTTCTTCCCCTGCAACAAATAGGTATATAATAGTTTCCCCAATATGACAATGTTCCTAGTTGCATTGGACTCGGTCTGCATTCTCCAAAAGCTCCTGCTTCGTCTCTGCGTGGCTTTTTCTGCCTAAGAATCCCTGCTTTGTCTCTCGTCTTTGGATGCCTGTTTCTTTCCTTGCTTTGCTTCGCGAACATGTTCTCCACCCCCAAAAAACTTTAAATAACCATTGCAGCCTGTCTCTGGGGAGCTGCGTATAAATAGCAATCTGTAGAGACTTTGGATTTCATTTCATCCATGGTGGGCCTATTCTGGGGTACGAAAGGCACAAACAGGTATTGCATCACTCTGGAGAGACAGAGATAGATGCATACATATATATGTGTGTGTATAAATAATATATAGCCATTCTATAGAGGAAAACAGTTCTTCTCAGTTGTGAAATGACTCAAACAACACAAAGCAAGTCAATCCCATTGCCTTCAATGGGCCTTACTCTAGGAAAGCATGTTCAGAATCCATGCATCCTAAGAAAGCAGTGGGGACAAGCCTTTACTCAGTTGTGGAACCAAGGAGAAGTTACTTTTATGGACTACAACTCCCAGAATTCTCATAGCTCAGTGGTTGAGCCAGAATCTGGACAAGTTCCTGGTTTGGACTATAGCAGATTCCCGCATGACTTGGAAAAGTTGCATTGTAAGACTACAATTCCCAGATTCCCCTAGAGCTTAGGTAGAACACCAGCTTTATGTGCCAAAAGTCCCAGATTTGATCCCAGGAGTGTTTAGTTAAAGAGGATCAGGGTTGAGATGCTGCAAGATGGTCCAAACAGACTGAGCAGGATTCGAACTCAAGTCTCTCTCGCTCTCTCTCTCTTTTAGCAATGCCCAGCACAATAGATATATATACTGACTGCATGGTAAGAAACCAATTGACTATAGTCAGCACCTTTGGGCTGAATCCAATAATTAATACAATACTAATTAGAATAGAAATAAATAACAAATAATGAGAAGTAACCAAGTGCATTGCAAAAAGCTATAACCATCATGGATAGGTCCACCACATGTATCACCAGCTAATGGTTGCCAATGGCAGTGAAACGCTGAATTTCCATTCTGGGTTTTGGTCCAAAGGCCTTAAGAGTATGCATGAACCAAAATGCATTGGCTCTTCTTTGTATGTTTGTTTCTAACGAATGAAACAACCCACTTTAAAGCATCTTGAGATGACCAGTCTCTACTGTGGATTCTTTGGGATTCTCCCCAGTTTCTGCTTCTTTTAAGAAGATAGTACCCTATCTTGCCACCTATGCGGACTATTTGCTGTAATCAATACATTGATCGATTGGTCTTACCACCAAAGAGTGTGGAAATACACAATACTGGCCTCCTAGGAAGGATAACAAGTGGGTTGGCATGAGGAGTAACCACGAGATCCATTTGGCATGCTTCTCTGCTGGCCCTGGGCAGACTGGTTATCTGAATACCTATCTGCTGCACTATTATACCGTCCGTACTGGTTACACAGGATATTTTTCTGCCCTCTCATATTTCACACAGATTAATATTAGGACACATGTAGCCAAGCAACATCAGAGTGTGGTCAAAATGAGAAAGGTTATTTATGGGGGAGAGCAAACAATGTAGGAGCGGCTGACACAGTTTGCTTTTGCCCAAGTCTACTGGGAAGGGCAAAATTCCTCTCCTTGGTGCTGAGTTGATGGACTTTTTGCCCTTTGTACTGTACTCAGTTTGAAGCAACTGAATTAAGCTGAAGGCAAAGGGGGGAAGTCAGAGGAGGAAAGAGAAACTGGAGGGTTGTAAAAGTAACCGGGAAAATGGGATGACAGAGGATGGATCGGGATTGTCTCGGCCAAATCGTTGGAAAGCATATATCTGTTTCCGAGGACTATTATGGAGGACATAAGTAGTTCACTCCTCCCTTTCTACTCTGCTTACTCACTAGTTCTAACCAAAGATATTTTGCTACCTGAGGCAGAGCCGGAAACGGTGCCATTCGCTTCCAAAGTCAAGGTGTATAGTAGGCCAGCCAAGAAAATGTTGGCACTGGGGCAGAATAGCTCGCCAGTCGCCAGCCCTTCTCCTGCTTCCTGGCAGTAAGGACACAGTTGTCATAAATTAAATGACAAAGGATTTGCTGCTGTGTCATGAACACAACCCCAGATCTGCCTCAGTTTACCCCAATGGTGGGACCAACCCAATATATACAGATTTCCAGGGCAATTCTTTGGTCACCACTGAAGAGCAGGTTAGTCCTTAAATATTGATCTCCTAAGTGGCAACCATTATGTTCTAATGTTATCCATTGCTCTTCAATTAGACTTCTTCAGCTGGAATTTTCAGCTCATTTGTGGCTTGGAATAAATAGCTTAGGAATCCTGCAAGAGGGCTGAGTTGGGTGGCTGTCTGTGCAGATATCTAGCACAAGGTTGAGCAAGTGCAGCCGGTTCCCAGGGCCAGTTTTCTGCATTGGAAGGGTCATGCTAAAGCTTATGAAACCAAAAGCAGCATGATGTAGTGGGTTTGAATGTTGCACTAGGAGGACTCCAGGAGAGCAGGGTTCAAGTTCCTGCTCAGCCATGGAAACCCACTGGGTGACCTTGGGCAAGTCACACTCTCTCAGCCATAGAACCGAGTTCAGCAGCAAACTCCCTTTGAATAAATCTTGCTGGGATGACTGAGCCGGAGTGGTGTAGTAGTTCGACTTACTTTATACAATTTATAATGTGTTGTTAGAAATTCTTTGTTTAACAACACATTATAACAAAGAGGTTACCAAAGGTGGGTCCCTAGATGTCATTGGACTACAGCTCCCATTATTCACAGTCAGCATCCCCAATGCCAAAGGATTTTGGGAGTTATAGTGTAACAAGATCTAAATTTGGGAGCTTGCCTCCCTCCTTCCTTCCTTCCTTCCCTTCCCTTCCTTTCCCTTCCCTTCCCTTCCCTTCCTTTCCTTTCCTTTCCTTTCCCTTCCTTCTGTATCTTGCCATTCTTCCAGGGCTGGTATACAAGGCAGTTTACAGCATGGTTAAATAGGGTACAGTAAATATAAAATGTGCTGCACATATTAAAATGAACATTAAATTAGGAAATGATTTCGAACACCACAGTTTTGAGGGCTGTATTTGGTAGACCAGGGTTCAAATACCCCACTCAGGAATGAAAGCCCATGGGCTGCTCTTGGTCAAGTCACACTCTCTCAGCCTCAAGAGAAAGGCAAGAGCAAACTCCCTTGGAAGAGATCTTTCCAAGAAACCCCAGTGATAGATTTGCCTTTGCGTTGCAATATGTCAGGAACAACAGGAAGGTAAACAACAACAAAACGTGAAAGGGATTTGCAAAATTTTGCCCACCCCTGTTCTGATGCCATCTTCCTGGTCCAGAGATGGCAATAGCACAGAACCTGAGAATCTGTAGCCCTTGAGATGTTGTTGGACTCCAGTTCCCATCAGCCCCAACCATCCCAGCCTATAGTGAGGCTTGAAGGGGTAGTTGTTCATCACTATCTGGAGGGCTACAAGCGCTCTATAGCTGTACTATATACGTTTCACCTGGTTCTTATAGAATCATAGAGTTGGAAGAGGCGACAAGGGTCATCCAGTCCAACCCCCTACCAGGCAGGAATACATAAATGCATTTTCAAAGCACCTTGAAAATGTAAAATGGGATGTGAAGTTGAAGGCTTTCATGGCCGGCATCCAAATCTTTTTTGTGGGTTTTTCGGTCTCTCTGGCCATGTTCTAGAAGAGTTTATTCCTGACGTTTCACTGCATCTGCGGCTGGCATCTGTGCTGGCGTCATTCTCTGGAGATGCCAGCCACAGATGCTGGCGAAACGTCAGGAATAAACTCTTCTAGAACATGGCCACATAGCCTGAAAAACCCACAAAGAACTATGTAAAATGGGATATTTTGTTCTTGTTTCTCTGCTATGATATCTGTGCATGTGTGGCTAATTTCTGACACCAACAGCCAGCCAAGGACAGTTTTAGCGGCTTCTATGGAAGCAGAAACAGTTCTGAGATCAGGTCAACGATTACAAAATTATTCCTGATCAGCCCCAGGGAGGTCCTTGCTTGAGAATTTCACTCGCGTTGTAGAAAGCTCAGCGTGAGTAAGGCAGAAATGTGGCCTCTCATCCAAATTTGGGTTTAGAGGTCTCTAGGAAAGGAACTGCCGCACCAAAATGCTTATTTTCCAAGCCTGCTCATCCAACAGCTGTGGGGGGATGCAGCGGCAGCTTTCCGAGAACCTTATCATCTTTGAACAAAGAGAAGCAAATGAAGGATGCATGCATGAGATTGCTCATGCAAAAGTCTGCAAAACAACAACGGCAACGATCCTAATCCAGAATGCTGATATAGTTATAGCAGTAGATATTCAGGGGTGTTTCCTTTAAATAATGGGGTTGTTGTAGTGCATTTGTGCAAATCCTTCTGGTGCAAAATGAAATCAGTTTTGCACATGCCAGTCCATTTCAGTGCCATCCCCGCAACTTTTGAAACAACAGACGTCTCAGGCTGTGAATGCTTGGGAACCCAGAATTGGCACCAAAATGGGGCCAAGGAGAAACCAAAGGGAGGTTTCATTATCATGAATGTAAAGGGAACAGCTATTAGGGTTGCTAGATTGCAGGGTCTGGGTGAAACGCCAATTTTTGTGTGTATCCAAGCAGTAGACAAGGGTGCAAAGTCTGACGTTTATGGGGCACAAACCATTATGCCACGTTGGACTCCCAGTATAGCTGTGTAAATATGTGTAGGTGCATGTTGGAGTATATTAATTGTGTGATTTAGTTGGCATTTATGAACTGTGTGTTTATATGTTTACATATATATGTACATAAATATTTAATGAATCTTTAAGAGAGCAACAACCATAGAAGCAGGTGGTTTTTGGGATGAGCCACCCCCCCCCACCTATTATTATTATTATTATTATTATTATTATTATTATATTTATTTGTATCCTGCTCTTTTCCCAAAACTGGGACTCAGAGCGGCTTCACGATTTTAAAAGAACAATACAATTAAAAACATAGAAAAGAGGTGCATTAAAACACCTAAATCTGAGACAATGCAGAACCAGGGAAGGGGCTCTTCCATGTCTCTGAATTGCCTCCTTTGCTGCGTTAGAGCGCAGTTCCAAAAGCAGAAGTTCAGATCACTTGATCGTCCTTCCGCTTTCCTTACTTCTGCCGCGTGACGTTTTCGTCGGTTCTCATTTATTACTGGCTGCTGAAAAATGGTGTTTTGTTTTGTGTTTCCTGAAAGCCCTCTTGAAGCTCGGGAGGAAAATGTTTCTCCCCAGTGTTTGTGCACTTCGCATGGAGGCATGTGATGCTTTGGGAGGTTTGGGCTGGATTTGTTCTGAAATACCTCCCCTTCCTTCAATTAATTAACCTCAGTTAACGAAGTCGATGTGGTCCTGGGTATTACAAGATAAAAGTTTGCTTTTGCCTGGGTCAGCAGTGAAGGGCACGGTTCTGTCCCTTCTTCCTGAGTTAATGGAGTCCAAACTACTTTTGTGCAAATTCTGCTGGGAATTGACCATAGAGTTGTGCTGGAGGACCTAGAGGTTACTAGATAAAACACCTCTCTAGGCATTTGTAGGTCCTCTAGCATGACTCTATGGTCAACTTTGGGTAGATGCTGACCACAGAGTTTCACTAGAGGACCTAGCGATTCCTAGAGAGGTGGTCTCTCAAGTAAAAAAGTAGTATTTTTGTTAGTTTGCAGTTTTTCCACTTTCATGGGGGTGCTATGCCCACAACCCCAACAAATGTGTATTTCTTTGCAAAATCAGTTTGTGTGTGTGCTTAACCCTTCTGCTATCCATCAGTACTTCTTTAGAAATATCATTCACTCTGGTAGCTTTTAATTTCATTTCTGCCCATCTGGGTTGCAAAAGAATCTGTCTTGAATTGAACCAACCTTCTTGGAGAGTAAGGGACCTTTTCTGGATGAAGTCAGGATAGGGTCATGTGTGTCCCCAAACCTCCCCGTTCTACGTTATCTCACCAAATGTGGAGTTGGACTCATGTGTTTTCTAACACAATCTCTTCTTTGGCCCTAAAATATGGAGATTATTACCATCTCCATTTGACTGAACAAATTCTGGTTCAAGCCATCTCCAGAAGCAGGTGTTGGTCAACGGAAGATGCAGTCACCATAACTCTTTTGTATCTCATAATGCTTTTATAGAGTTTATTTGTCTCAGATGACGTTTCATGTCTTGGGGGGAAAAAAGAGAGAGAAAATGTTTGCGTACGAAACCGTGCTGTTCTTGGCACTTGGAATGCCAAAACACTTAGCAAAGTCATTTCCCTTAGTATATTAATCTGGGTGGCGCTGCAGGAGTCCCGAAGCCCCTGTTTTAATCTTCGAGGGCATGTTTTCTACGTAGAAACACCATGCAACCAGTTCCTGGAAAAAAGGAGAAAGCGACAACAAAGTACAAACAACTTTGAATGTTCAGCAGAGCATGGAAAGTCGAAGGCTTTCATGGTCGGCATCCATAGTTTTTTGTGGGTTTTTCGGGCTATGTGGCCATGTTCTAGAAGAGTTTATTTCTGATGTTTCGCCTGCATCTATGGCTGGCATCTTCAGAGAATGCTGGCATGGAAAAGAGTTGGGTACATATATACTGTGTGAATATGGGAAAGTCACAGAGTGTAGCTGCACCACACAACGCCAGGGACATGCAACCTTAGAACCACAGAGTTGGAAGGGTCCGCATGGACCATCGAATCCAATCTCCTGCTCCATATAGGATCTCCAGCTAGATCATCCCTGAAAGGTAGCTGTCCAGCCTCTTCTTGAAGACCTCTATAGAAGGAGACCCCCATCATCTCTCTAGGCAATTGATTCCATTGCCAAACTGCTCTTACTGTCAAGACATTCCTTCTAATGGTCAATTGAAACATGCCCTACATTGAAAACATGTTCTCCAAGATTAAATGGTAACTTTAAACCATTAGGTCTGATCTCCAAATGGTAACTTTAAACCAGTGAGTCCCAAACTCTTGTCTTCCAGGCGTCGCAGAAGTCACAGCCATTTCGGCCAATAATCTGGGAGCTGGAGTCCAAAATACCTGGAGACCAGAGTTTGGGAATCACTGCTGTAAACCATCAGATCTAGTCCTAACCTCTAGGACAACAGAGAACAAAAATTGCCCTCTTCACCTTGAGACAGCCCTTGAAATATTTGAAGAGTACAATCATTCAACAGGTTGAACATGCCCTACTTCTTCAACCTTACCTGATATGTTTTGTTTTGAACTCACTCCAGTTTATTCATATCTTCCTGAAATGTGAAATACTGAACGCAGTACTCCAAATGAGGCCTGGCCAGCGCGGAATATAGGCGGGCCATTACTTCCTATGACTTCGAAACTATGGTTCTTCTAAAGCAGGCTAGAATAGTATTTGTCGCCTTTGCTGCAGCATCACACTGCTGGATCATGTTCAGCTTTGGTGGGGTTTGGGACCACCTTGCCATTCCCACCTGTTGCCATAGGGCTCACTGTGCTCCTTCCATGTTTAAAGAAATGAACATTGGAAAAATCAGTTTCGATTTTATAACTTACAAATATTTGTATCCCCAATATTTGCACAATCACACTGTATTCAGATGTAGAAAGATATCTTCCGCGACTCCATTTTGCTAGAAATGCTGTTGTTCTTTCTTGGTCGGCTGTTCTGGAAGCAATAGGTTCAAATCTCTGTTCGCGGGCTTTGCCTCCTCATCTGCAAATTGTGGATGGAAATAACTGACCACCCAAGATTGTTAGCAAAGGAGAGAAAGAGAAAGATTTGGGGGGAAATGCCCACCGCTTTGCTTACTGAAAGCGCTTTGAGAACCTCTGCAGTAAGGAAATTGCTTTTCATATCTTGCGATTCCTAAAGTAAACTCTATATGTGGCAAACAATATAAATTGTGCGAATGACCAATATTTCACTGCTCTTGCCTTTTGTATAAACTCTTCTGGATTAGCCAAGATTATAAACAAACCCGGTCTAGCATCACAAATAGTATAAACTGCAGAATTGACACGGCGCATTGAACAGCTGTTTGGGTGTGCAAAACTCAGTGCAAATGTTTGCGTTTACAGATGGAGAAGTTTATGGTTTGGAAGATCGATTGCCAGGATGACAACAATGGCAAAATGCTAAGCAACGAAACCTGGACCATCCGGAGGGGTCACAACCTCTCTCTTTCCCACCATCACAGAATTGGTTGAGAAGCCAACAAGAGTGTTTATATGCAACCGTGGTGGGGAATGTCTGGCCCTCCAGATGCTGTAGGATTGCAACTCCCATTGGCCTTTGCCAGCAGAGTCAATAGCGAAGTTCACAGGAGTCTCGGCAACATCTGGATGGCCACATCCGCAGCTGTAAGATTGCAAGTGTAAACCACACTATAAAGAGGCAGAGGGGTGCAACTGTTACAGTGCTGGACTTGGATGATCTGGGCTCTAGTTCCTGTTGAACCATGAAAGTCATTGGGCGATGTTGGGCCAGTGAATTTCTCTCTCAGGTTGACCTACCTTGCAGGGTTGGCATGAAGCTAAAATGGGGGCAGGAGAGGTATATAGTTGAACGCAGCAGAAGAAGGACGATATGTATATGTCAAACTCATGCAGTCATTGGGGAGTATTGTAGAGCACCAGCAGCAGAAGATCCCATAAGCCCCTCTTCCTGATACTGCAAAAATACCTAGCTTTTAACAAAATCAGTGTCTCAACATTTCATTGTAGTGCCAAGGTAGATGTGTGTGGCAACAAAGTGACAGACTTTGGCGGTTAGTGGCCCCATCTGGGATGATGTTCCTAACAGCTTGTAGTCCATCTTTCTGTGGGATGTTGGCATACAGGGATTCCTCTTCCAGGGTGGCTGAGATGGTGTTCCCTGGAAGGTTGTGGGTGGATTGCAATTTCTTCAGGAAGCCGGTAATATCCTTCACATAGCTGGGAGTGTTGGTGGCACATGGTCTAAGGATACTGTCCATATATCCAGGGGCATCAACTGTTCTAATGCTTGGGATGATTGGTCATCCTCACTCTATGGAAGTAGATCAAGTCTATTACAACTTCTTTCGCACAGCCAACATCCACTACAAAAATGCCTAGAGAAGTGTTTTCTCGTCCATCACAACTCTGTGGTGAACTTCCGGCAGAGGACCTAGAAATTCCTAAAGAGGACATATTACTTAAATTCGTGAATAATCACACCGGCAAAAATGCAAAGCTGCCAATGTGGAGGGCCGACTGTAATTTCCATTTTGGTTGCCACAGTTATAGATCTGGGGTTAGCTAGCGAGGCAGGCTTATCGGTTTGCTCTTTTTCTCTCTGTCTTGTCTTGCAGCTCATAAATGCTCAGGAAGATATTCTGGAGGCAGCTGCTGTCTGCCTTGCCTCTTGTAGACAAGGCCATTCAGCTACAATAGGATCGTGTAAAACAGAATCCCATTCTTTCCAGACTCAGGCTTATTGCATTGTGTATTGCAGACACTCTGTTGTGACACTAGAACAAAAGTTTGTGTTTCTCTAACCATCCTTCACCATTTTCCTGATGCTGATGCTACTAAAAAAACCTTTCCATCTAGACAAAGGACAAGAAGAAAGGGGATCAGGGATGAACAGGTATAAAAAAGATTTTGTAATAGAGCTCCTTTGTCAGAGGTTTTGTTAAATGAGATATGTGTGTATTTTTTTTCTTTTTTCAGTTTTACAGCACAAAAGTGCTCTTTAACTTACCTGAGATCCTTTGGTTTTTGCCTTGCAAATGATGATTTGCAAATGCCTTGCAAATTATCATTTAAAGCGGCTTCAGGGAACAGCTGTGGTTCCTCTTCCTTGAAGAGAAACATGATTAACAGACCACACATCTGCTGCCCAATCCCCATCCCCACCCCATGGCTAGTTCCACCTCCAACTTCTCCGAAGTCATTTGCTCAGAAATCTCCATACTGAAGAGAACAGTGAGCAGCACCCTTCTTTGGAGCTCTTATGATGCACCTCAAGTGGCTGCATTCTGAACCACAGGTGTATCTGCATTGCACAGTTGTTGCGTTTAGATATCACTTTAAGTGCCATAAGGGCCTACTTTATGGAGACCTGGGATTTATAGTTTGGTGAGTCCAAGTGTGCCAATGCAACGGTTTAAGTGAGTGTTTGGGGATAATTCTAGTACCTAACAAAACTACAAATGCTGAGGTCCAATAAGATGGAAATGTACAGCACTTTTGGTGGTATCAAAGTGTTGCAATTTTTATGCAATGTGGATGGGCATTGATCAACAGAAGGTTTCAGGATTGGTCAGCATGAGGGAACAGACTAGGCTGATGGTCCGTTGTTGTTGTTGTTGTTGTTGTGTGCCTTTAAGTTGTTTCCAACTTAAGCGATCCTAAGGCGGACCTATCACAGCATTTTTTGGGGCTAACAGTGTATGACTCACTCAGAGTCATCCAATGGGTTCCTGTGGCTGAGCAGGGAATCAAACCCTGATCTCCAGATTTGTAGTCCAACTCTTAAACGACTCCATGTTGGCTTTCCAATGGTGCATTAGCAATAAAAAAAGAACAGTGCTAGGCTTACTCAAAGCTTGGATGCTTGGTTAGGAGACTAGCAAGTAACACCGGAGATTTTCAGTAGGGCTAGGATGGACTCCTGCCTCTGGCCCTACAATGGCTGCCATGTCTGGACCTCTGTTAGAGCAAGCGAGGCTTGCCGCAAAGTGTCGCGATGAAGGATGCTCCTGTTCCGAGTTCAAGTCAGGCCATGACGAGTTCTTCCAGAATACTCCATTCTGTTTGCCACCTCCAGTTACCTTCTGCTGGGTGAATAACTGGGAAATGTTTTTATCATTTTCATTCCAGGAAAGCACATGGAACAAAATATCAGTGAGCCCAGGCACTCCGGAGTCAGCAAAACAAATAGTAATCGCTGAGCTATCTTGCAATTTTTCATTTTCTAGTAACTTGGATGGAGGGGGTGGAAACGTTTCTGAGTATTGGTGTTCTGGAGTTGTCCATCATATCGGTCTGTTAGCTGGTTGTCGGTGGTGGGGATGGTGGAAACCAGTCAATTCCTCCCAAATTGAAAGATATGAGCACAATTTGGAATTTTAAAGACTCACAAGTGGTTTTTAACTAGCTCTCTTGAAAAATAAATGCCAACTCCAGTCTTTTAATAGCCCCCCAAAATGTATTGCCGCTTCATCACTGGAAGAAGATGATCAAAGCGGGGAACCTTTTATGTGATAAGATGCAAAGCGGAACGCTGCTGTAGCAAAGATACCAGTGTGAAGCTTTGTAACATATTCTCCAAACAGAATTCATGAGCAGCGTGAGAACAAATGACTCTGCTCAGCTTTGTAGGAATACTTTGCATGCGACGGGCGATTTAAAAAAGCAGATGGACGAAGAGTAGAGGAAACCTGCCCATCCATCTGTCTATCCGTCCATCCACCCACACAAGATGGTAGATATAGGAGGGTAAAATAAGGGCATTGCACCCGTACAAAGTCTTCTCCTTCTCACGAAACTTTCCTGTAGTCTCCAAATTTCTAGCACTGCAGTGTGTGAGACAGTGAAAATCTTCAGTGTTTGCGTTCTCTTGGACATATTCTGCCCCTTTTCTTTGGGGCTGTAAATTCCTGGAAACCTGACTTGTCTATGGTCCAAAACACACTGCAGAAATAATCCAGTTTGAGAGTGCTTTAACTGCCCTGGCTCAATGCTAGGGAATTCTAGGAAATGCAGTTTTGTGAGAGATTTAGCCTTCTCTGTCTGGTGCCACAACAAACCACAAATCCCCAGATTCCCTAGCACTGAGCCAGTTAAAGCGCTCTCAAACTGGATTATTTCTGCAGTGTGCTTTGGACCTATATTCGATTCTTCGAACTCTAGAGGATGAGTTGAGGCCCTTGCCAAATAAACTCCATGATGTGTTCACCTTAGGGTTGTCATACGTCAGAAGTGACTTGAAGGCACACAACAGCAAGAATAAACCATACATGCAGCTTTTCCAAGCTGTTTTGCGTGTTGGGTGAGAGAGGGAAAGGAGCATCTTGTGCAAGGCTGTCTATTTGGGTGCAAAAGTCCAGATGTTGCATTAGGACAAAATAAAAAATAGTATGCAATGATTGTGGTCCACAGTCAGAGCTGTGGATTATTCTTTGCAAGAACTGAAGAGACAAGCCAGGGATGACAAATATGTTCACATTTAAAGGAACACATGGCTGAATAATTATATTCCTTTATCCCTGATTTCTTTTATTTGCATCTTCTTCTAAGCCATCAGAATCGCTCTTTGGTGAGATCTGGGTCCTAATTACTTTGCTTGAAGAGAAGCCGTACCTCCATCATTAAAAGGACTCCAGGTTAATCTCCCTGAGAGTGGTGTCTGTTTTGAAAAAGCTCCTTTCATCTCCAGCTGATATTTTGCTTTTTTCAACCGCAGGTGTAGCTCTGCGGCAGGCGTCCTTTGATGGCTGTGGTTGCATGTGAGCGTCTTGCTTTTGTTGTGGGTGTGATGTTCTGCTTTAGAGACGGTCCTTCTAGCTGTGCCCACATGCTGTTCTGTTTACTGAAGGCAAACAAGAAAAAGGAAATCTAAACAGCGCAACAGCAACATGCGCATACCGCACAAGAAAGCACTTTGCAAAACAACAGATGACTTCAGTGTTCTCATCTAAGGAGTTTATCGCACAAAAGAGATCAGAAGTTCATCTCGTGAATATCCTGGAAAAATCGTGCAATTATGCGAAACAATTTCATGTGGCGTCGCACATTAAAGTGGTTACAAAGAAGCGTTAATGCACATCTTTTTACTTTTGGGATTTCTGCGACAATGCGTTTCTGCGGGATGCTTTAAACATGCATTAATCTCTCTTTAATGCCGAAATTAGCCCCAATGTGATAAACCGCTAAGGCTGCATCTGCACTGCAGAAATAATCGAGTTGGGCACCACTTTAACTGCCATGGCTTAGTGCTATGGAATTCTGGGAGTGGTAGTTTGCTGTGGCACAGAGAAGGCCAAATAGCTCACAAAACTACAGTTCTCAGCAGTCGAATAGCACTGAGCCATAGTAGTTAAAGCGGTGTCAAACTGTAGAAATACAATGTAGGTGACCAAAGAAAAGGGGCAGGCAAAGGAACCGAGGGAATTCAAACACAGCGAATGGAAGAGCGCATGGAGTGAACTGCTCTTCATACACACACACACACACACACACACACACTGAAAACCTCCAACTTTCTGCTTCCATCCAGCTTTCTGTCTAGCAGAGAACACTTTGCCAGGCCTGAGTTGCAGTGTCATACTTTTCTCTGGAGAGGCAGAAAAAGACATTTCGGAGGTGCTGCAGAATGATTATCGGAACAAACTTGACCAAGACGGCAATTCTGAGAAGTTGCATTTGGACGTTAGGGCTTTTCTGGAGGAGCTGTGTGACATAACAGCCTTTTAATTTTTTTTAAAAAAGAGCCAGAACACAACAACATCACTTTATCAATTGTAGCAAGGAGAGCATTTCCATGGAAGCTGGGGTTAACGGTTCCAAGAAACACTTGTTGACAGACTGGCATCTCCGCCAAGGCTTCCGGGAGGCCAAAGTTAATCAGCCTTCATCACAGCTAGGATTAGTCTAATCTTCGGAGAGCAAAGCAAGAAAGGACTGATACTTTCCACAGTGCTTTCTGTAGACAATTACCATAAGTGTGTATGTTTGTTTATGTGTGCCTCCCAAGTCGCTGTCGACTTATGGCGACCCCATAAACTTCATAGGGTTTTCTCAGGGGTCATTCAGATGGTGCAAATAATTCTGGCAGAACGTGGGTTGCATCTGTTATCCACATGAATTTCAAATGTATCCAATGAAGTTTGGGAGGGTTGCCAAAAAACCTGCAAAACCCGGGATAATTCATCTCGGAGTTTGCTTGAAAGAGTCGCATTGTCGGTGTGTGAATAACCGATGCAGATGAACCTGGGATAAAACTCTGCATGCCTTGAAGGTGTTTCGTATACATCCGCATCAATGACTCCATCTTATTTGTGGTGCTGATATGCGTGAGCAACAGAACTTGCAGAGATGAGGTTCCAATAAAGAAAAATAGGGTGAACAAGAAATTGAGAATTCATAATTTTTTGCATAGTAGCATTGCAAAACAAAATGTGCAAATAACCCCACTTGCTTCAGAACTAGAGTCTCCAGCCCCTACTATTCATTGGCAGTCTCCCAACCAACCGGGGTTGGCATCCATGATCAGACAGGATCAGGTGTTTTTAGGATATTTAGACCCTGTGCCAAGAGGGCAGGTTTATTTTAAAAGGAACCAGTGTGGTGTAGTGGTTTGAATCAACATCCAACTGGAACGAGGGGGACAGTCAGTCATCGCTTTTTGTAGGATGACGATGCATCTAACTCATGCATTCCAGGTTTGTTGTTCACAATATGGAACCGTATCGCTGTGCATCTCTGCAAGTTTGGTTGCTCACACATGCAGAGTATTTGAATAAAGATGGAGTCAATGATGTGAATGCATTCAGAACCTCTTTTTTGGCACACAGCGTTTTATCCCAGGTCTATTAGCATCTGTTATTCACATGACCAACGATGTAGATCTTTTTAAAAAGAAAAACACTCGGGGCGGGGGAAGCCAATATTGATCATCTGGGATTAAGTTGGGTTTTTGGCAGTCCCTCCAAATGTAATTGGGTGCATTCGGGATGCATGTGAACATCCTGAGATTCCAGAGATTCAGCCCAGACTCATCCTGGCATGTGAATAACCCCTATATTTCCAGGAGACCAGGTTCAAATCTACATTCAGCTGTGCACCCCTTGGTCTCGGACAGGTAATGGAGATCCATTCACTTTACAAAAGACCCGCATCTAGGTGGAGGTGAGAAGTCCTAGAACTGGTGCGTTGGCATGAAACAACCCATGTGCCTCCTTTTTTAGACTTTCCATAGAGCTATGGTTCATGGAGACCAACAAGCCTGGCTTGGATTTCATCAGGTCTTGGTCTTGGACAGGTAATGAAGATCCATTTGCTTTACAAAAGACGTGCATCTAGGTGGAGGTGATAAGTCCTAGAACTGGTGCATTGGCATGAAACAACCCATGTTCCTTCTTATTTAGACTTTCCATAGAGCTATGGTTCATGGGGACTAACAAGCCTGGCTTTGGTTTCATCAGAGACGAGCAGAACAGAAGGAAAGATATTCCCAGCGCATGCATTTTTAAATCATACTTTAGACAATAACCATAGTATGTTTGGGATGACAGAAGTGCCTTACACCAGGCATTATGATGGGATTTCTCTTTCCTGATGTTGGGAGGGTTTTTTCTTCTTCTGGCTGTTTTTCGAAACTAGCTATTTCAAGCTTGTTCTTCCCTTGACCTCCGGATCAGCATGCCGTTGTTTTGTTGATGTCATTTCTATAGTTACTCTGGCACTAATATGCCGTCCTTCGTGTTTGAGGCCCCTCCATTCCAGAAATAACTAGATAGAACAACGTGTTAATGGCGGGCAGCTCTAGACATGAGTCATTGTGACCACGGTGGCTCTGATAGCAGTCAAAAGACGCCGTTGACCAGACTTCAGAGTGACTCTTTGCGTCTTTAAATGCTGGCCACCAAAGCTGGCTGTTTGAATAGTAGAACATATCTTTGGCCTGAAGGACTTGTACTATAGGAGGTATTGTCCCCCATGATAAAGTCCATAGGGAAAGAGTTTTGGTATGGAAACCCACTGGATGACCCTGGAGAAGTCACACTCTCTCAGCCTCAGAGGAAGCGAATGGCCAACCAACTCTGAACCAATTCTGCCAAGAAAATCCCATGATAGGTTCAAGTCTCAGGTGACCCATGGGTCATAATAATAATGAATTGTTACAAACGATGGTTGTGTGTGTTGCTCTGGTGTCACAACCAACTATAGATCCCAGGATGCCATAGCACTGAGCCAGGGCAGCTAAAGTGGTGTCAAACCGGATTAATTCTGCAGTGCAGATGCAGCCTATGTTACCTGGAACATGGTACTTTTTTCTGGCGATGCATGGTAACACTGGTGCTTTTTCGAAGGGATGTAGCAACAGTGTCAACAACAGTAATGTAGCAACAGGTAACAGTGTTTTATTTTTAGAGCAACAAATGCTGTTTACTGCTGCTAATAGTAAGCTCTGAAGATCCCTAGATGATGGAAGAAGGCATGACAGAGGTTAAAATCTCACATTCTTTGTATGCTAAGAGTGGGAAAAGCATGCATAAATACCCTGAAGGTGACAGATCTTGCCTGATCTTGGAAGCTAAGCAGGGGCAGGCCTGGTTAGCCCTTGGATGGGAGACTGCCAACAAAGACCAGGTGCTGTAGGATAGGTTTCAAAGGAAGGAACTTGGCAAAACCACCTCTGAGTAAATTGTATGCCAATTTTGTGTGTACTGTATAAAGCAAAGTGTCCGGCGCTTTCATCAGATTCTCAAAGGGTGCATCTACACTGTAGAAACAATGCAGTTTGACACTGCTTCAAGTACTATTGCTCTATCCTATGGCATCCTGGGATTTGTAGTTTCACAAGGTCTTTAGTGGTCTCTGTCCAAAAGTGCTGGTGTCTCACACAACTATAAACCCCAAGACTCTGTAGGATGGAACCATAGTTCAAGTGGTGTCAAGCTGCATTAGTCCTACTCAGCAGTTCCCAAACTTGGACTTTCCAGGTGTTTTGGGCTTCAGTTCCCAGAATTCCAAGGTAGCTGGGGCTTCTGGGAGTTGATGTCAAAAAGCAGAATTTGGAAAACTGGTCTAGATGCACCCAAAGAGTTGGTGCCCGCTCCCCATCAAGGTTAAGATTCACTGATGCAAACACTGGTTCTCAGCCAGGGAAGCTTCAGATGTTGGGTAGGTGGACTCCCAGAATCCCTGACCCTTTGCCTATGGTTGCTAAGACTTCTGGGAGTTGGAGTCCGACGGGTTCTAGATAGCTGAGATCTGGGACACTGAAAACATGCCTGAGCTACACAGACCCTTGGCAGAAAGCGACTCTCTGTGCATCACTGAGATGTCAATAATGTGAGTAAATCTGAATCATCCAGCAATCAGCATCATGAGCTTGAAGTGTGCCTCAAATAGACGAAAAGCCTCCCCAATTGCTTCTGCTAAATCATTTCTTTCATTCTGCGGGAGAACATATTTAGCTGAAAAAAAGAGAAACTTCAATTCAGATTTGTAGGTGGGCGACTAAACGGCAATAATTTGCGATGCTGTATTCCTTTTCAGCACTGAGCCAGCAAAGGATAAGTAGCCGCTAATGATGCAAAGACGCTCCAGAGCTGTATTAGGATTATTATTATTTAAATACCTCTACATTTTTTGAATATAGCAGGCTTTTGGTATCTGCTGGGGTTTGGTTTCAGGGTCCCCTGTGGATACCAAAATCCATGGATGTTCAAGTCCCAATAAATACAATGGCAGAGTAAATGGTGTCCTGCATATAAAATGGCAAAATCAAGGTTTGGTTTTGTGGCATTTATCTATTTGAAGATTTTCAAGCTGTGGACGGTTGGATCCGCAGATATGGAGGGCCAACTGTACCTCAAAATGTTTCTACATTTGTAGTGAACCCTTAGTATCTGCTGGTTTGAGCGTTGGGCTATGACTCTATTAGGGTCCGAATCACTGCTAGGCCACAAGTCACACTCTCTCAGCCTCAGAAAAAGGCAAGGGCAAACCCCTTCTCAACAAATCTTGACAAGAAAACCCCATGCTAAGTTTCCCTTAGGATCATCGCAAGCCGGAATGACTTCAAGGCACACAACAACAACATTTAAAACACCACTCTCGCACGAGGAGACTGCATCTGCACTGCAGAAATAATCCAATTTGATACCACTTTCCTTGACTCAGTGCTACGCAATTCTGGGATTTGTTGTTTTGTGAGACATTTAACCTTCTCTGTCGGAGAGCTCTGGCGCCACAATAAATCCTGAGATTCATAGCATTGAGCCATGTCAATTTAAAGTGGATTATTTGTGCCATGCGGATGGAGCCACAGTCTTCTCTCACTACCTAGACCCTTTGAAACTACGTTGGAACCTTGATATGGTTCCAGGACCCCCAAGGATATCAAAGTCCATGGATAAGTTCCATTAGATACAATAGGTTAAATTGTCTCCCTTATATAAAATTGGAAAATCAAGGTTTGCTTTGCCGAATATGCGTTTAAATATTTGCAAGTTGCAGATGGTTGAATCCATGGATGCAGAATCCGTGGATTCTTTCTTTTTCATTCTTTGTACTTTCTTTTTTCATTCTTTCCCCCGTTGACTTTGTTATAGAAACCCAACGTTGGATTTCCTATTGCTTGTTTATATAGCCTTTCCTCTTTCTTCTTTGGCGGTGGCACTTGCGTCGCAGGTTGTTGGTTCCTAGGACATTACAGACAACACGAGCACAAAGTGTTGTGGTTTTTCCAGAGAGTGGACTGTCCCCTTCCTTGGACAGTGTTTAAAAAAGGGACTGCCGGACTGATACAAGGCTGGTTTGGTGAAATCGCCGCAAATTAACTGTTTGGGTGTGATGACTCATATTTCTATGTATTTTTGACATTTGTCAAGCTGGGTTTAAAAGAAACCACCTCCTAGAAGATCTTTTGAACTGCAAATTGACATTACACAAGGCTGTGAGTCATAACGCAGCCTTCACAAGATCAGTCACCACAAAACACAAGAGCAGGCCATCTTTTCCCCCCTGGCTCCCCTTTAGACTGCCCCAAAGGCCAGATTTATCCTCACTGAGTCCCATTTTGGGACAAAGTTGGGATAGAAATCAAAAGCCCCCTTTGCACAAAACTAGTATTTTTAAATCCAGAGACATAGCTGTGTTGTTCTGTTGCATCTGAAGAAGTAGACCTAGTCTACGAAAGTGCATGCTACAACTTCTTTTGCACACAAACTATGAAGCAGATGTGCTGATGGGCATGACTTCCTTAACAGAAAATTGTCGGATGGAGCCATGACAGTTAAAAGTGGTGTCAAGGTGCACTACTTCTACACTGTAGATGCACAACTGGAAACCTTCTTCCAAAATGCATTGGGTTATTCACTTTTACTCTTCATTCCCATGCAGTTCAGGCATAAAGGTGTCATTTGCAGCCCTTCTGTCTTCTAGTTCCCTCCTTACAGAGCTTTTCTGGCTGCTGCCACACTGCAGAAATAAAGCCGTTTGACACTGCTTTAACTTACATGGCTCCATGCTATGAAATTTTGGGATCTGTAGTTTGTAGAGAGCCTAAGTACTCTAAAGGCACTAGTCTGATTTTGGAAGGTAAGCAGGGTCAGGCCTGGTTAGAATATGGATGGGAGACCGCCACCAAATACCACTGAGTACTCCTTGCCTAAGAAAACCGTAGGAAATTCATGAGGTTGCCATACATTGTGACTTGAAGACACATTCACTCACTGTGGCACCAGACCTCTCGGATAGGGAAGACTAAATATCTCACAAAACTACAAATCCCAGAACAGGTGTGCCTTCCTCTTTGAGGCCAGGGATCTGGGGTTTTGAGTCCTGCTCTTCCGCACTGTCCTTTTGGTTTGTCCATAAAACTCCAGCCTCTTGAGATAATTTGCTTTTTAAGAAGGACCTGCCTAACCGAGTGAGATATGCAAAATGCCCCAATGGTGGCTAAAAATAAATAAGCTAAAGCCATGGGACATTAAAGAAAGTGTCTCCACTTCTCCTCATGACTGGCAGGCCTTGTGTTTGTTCCTCTTTTGTGCAGTTTTGTTTTGCTAGGTTTTTGTTTGTTCCTGATGTCAGGGTTTCCTCCCCAAAATTTGCATTTGTTCAGGCAGGAAAGTTTGCTTCTGTTGACCGAGAACAGATCCATGCAACTTGCTTTGTCTAGAAAACCTTGATTTTCTTAACACTCAGTTGAGGTATAATTGAAGAGATGGACTTTACGATGGTCCGGTCCAGATGATCATTATATTGATATTCAGGATTTGTTGTGGTTACCCCAGGGATTTCCAATCCATGGATTGTGACGTTTGACCTGCAAACTCAACCATCCCTTTCTCTTCTTCGTTCTTGAGGCAGCACCGTAAACTTCATTATCTTCAGCTAATCACAGTTTTCTCCTTTGTTCCATCCAAGAAAGTATGGTTTCCTGGCTTGGAACAAGCCTAGATCTTAAAGAAACTTCAAACCATGGTTTAAAACCCTGGTTAGATTCCATAACTGATAACCATAGTTTTCTAGTTCAGGCAAATCAGGAAACAATGGTTACTTGACTTTTTCATAGCTTCTTGCATAATCCCAAAAAGAAACATGGCTCCAAGAAGATTGCTTGGGTCATTTCTGATGTTAACATTTCTAATCTGCAAATCATGGTTCATGGGACAGGAAATAAAGCTGATTTTTATGCTTTTCCCTAGTAATTTTTTATTTTTTTAAATGCATGACAAAAGACACAGTGAGAGAACAAATTAATTATAGGAAAGCCTTATATTACACTTACAGTAGGCTTTTACGAACTGGTTGCAATGGGCTTTTAATTGTATGCTTTCTTGTTGAATTTGAATATTCTGTTTTGAAGGGATTTTTTAAGCAGTCCTGGGAAAAGAGCAGGATACAAATAACTATAATATTATAATATAATATAATATAATATGTCATGTTGGAGGCCCTAGAGATTTCTAGTCAGAGCACTTCTCTAGGCATTTGTAGGCTTAATTTTATGGCCAGCATCTGGCAGATGATGACCATAGAGTCGTGCTGGACAACCCAGAGATTCCTAGAGAGGGGTTATCACCAGCAAAACAGCAACAACAACGGTGTTTTTGTTGTCAAAGGCTTTCATGGCTGGGATCCATAGTTTTCTGTGGGTTTTTCGGGCTAATGTGGCCATGCTCTAGAAGAGTTTATTCCTGATGTTTCGCCAGCATTTCTGGCTGGCATCTTCAGAGGTGTTTCTGTTATGCATGGTTTTTACACTTTCGTGGGGGTCCTGTCCTCCTAACCCCAGCGAATGTGGAGCAGCCGCTGTATTTGAATCCATATTGGTGTTAATATTTAGTAAGCCAAGCGCTCCGTAGATGGTCTTTCACTTTTTATTGTGATACAAGCGTGTATCACATGCACACCGAGGTCATGAGGCTTGATATAAGTTTGTTACATAGTGCAAAATAGATAAGATAATCTAAAGATCACTTGGTGATGTATCTCCCCCTTTTGCTTGCGGATTCCATTGTGCGTCCTTCAATGTTTGTCTCTTTTGTAGGCAAAGAAGACAACAACTAGTTCTGCGCAGCTGGGTTTGGATGTCGGAGAGTTGAGGAGTTGGAGAAGGGAACCATAACGGAGACACCCACCAACCCACCCTCTCCATCGTACCACTTTTATTGGCAGGCCTTCTTCTGATCCATGTGTCCCTTGCAGGCCGCCTAATGGTTCTTTCCAATTAGTCACACGCAAAAAAACACCCTGCACTTTCTCCTCTCCAAAGGCGGCCTGACAGACCCGGCTATCTATCGAGTCTGACCAGCCCTGGCTCACACAATGGCAGGAAGTTATTCCAAGTCTCAGACAATTCCCATTTCTATCTCTAGCAGAGCAAAAGGTCAAAAAACAGCAGGCTGGGGCTTTGCCAGCAATAGCAACGTGGGCCGTTGCCCAGGGCTGGACAGGGAGACTATTAAGTAGTAAGCAACTTTATGCCTCGCCCTCCTCCAACGCCTCTCCTCCACCCTCCGACTTTCTGCTCGGTGTTACGTCCACACGGCTGGGTTCCAGCTTCCATGTCCAGACAGCCACTTCTAGCAGCTTTGTTGCCCCTCGATGGGTCCAATTTATTCATCACCTTTTTTTGTCTGCTGTTGTGTGCCTTCGAATCACTGACAGCAATAGCATTTACATTTGTGTGCAACGCTTTCGGTCCTCCATATCCACGGTCCTCCACATCCACGGATGCTTTATCCACGGATTCAGCCACCCATGGCTTGAAAATATTCCCCCCAAAATCTATACATTCCGAAAAGCACACCTTGATTTTCCCATTTTATATAAGGGACACCATGTTACTACACATCATTACATCTAGTGGGACTTGAGCATCCATGGAGTTTGGCCTTGGAAACCAATCCCCAGTGAATACCAAGGTCCTGCTATAATTGTGGTTTTTGTAAGCCAGATCTGTTTTTTTAACCATCTTGTGATGCTTTGAGTATCGGTATCAGAAGAAAGGCAAAAATATAGACATAGCTAAATAAACAACTTTTCTGTTGTGGAGCTGATTTGTCTTCTTTTACTATTGTTGACGTTGTCAGTTAAGAAAAAATAGGTCTTATGTTTTGCGCTCTTAAAAACCAGAGAAGCGATGTCCTTGCAGTCCAGATGGACATGTGGGATGCACATCCTTATCTTGCCAAAACGTTCCACTGTTGCTTAAGACATCTCCTTCCCTCGACTGGGAAAGCTCTGCGTTCTTGCTTAGCTGGAGAAAATACTGGGGGGGGGGTTGAATAGGTCAGCGCCGGCGAGAACAACACTTTTCGATTTATGAGGAATAAAAACCCTGTATGAACAATTTGAATATCATGCCTAAATAATTCCCTGGTGTGGTGCGGATTTGCTTTTCCACCCATGCTTTAAATTGTCTTTTTTTCTCCCTCTCAGAAATATCCTAGAGAGCCATAACAGAAGAGCAAATATTCATTAGGGAGCTAAGGCTGAGTCAAAAGTCCAACTCAAATAAAGTACATTTGAATCATATATATATATATATGGGAGGCTAAGGTTTTAATTTTTTTTTAACTTTGGCTGCATTATGCTCAAAGCTATTTTTCTTCCTTATTTATTTCTACTCTCCATTTTAGTGCAAGTTGTCGAAGAGAAATGGTTTGGGACTTTAATTCAATGCCGTGGCTCAATGCTGTGGAATTCTGGGATCTGTAGTTTGTTGTGGGGCCAGAGCTCTCTGGCAGAGAAGTGTAAATGTCTCATAGAACTACAATTCTGACAATTCCATTGCATTGAGCACAGCTGAAGTGGTGTCAAACTGGATCATTTCTGCAGCGCGGATGCAGCCTTTGTGGACGGATCATTTGGGATGGCGTTGATTTTATTGGGACTGTCCAAAACAGAGCTGAAGTTTGACCTGTAGTGGCTTTTGCTGGAAAAAACCCTGACTTCAAAATGCTGAGTCTCAATTGCCATCCAACTCGAGGCACGAGGAAGGAATGTCATCAGATGGACTTTTAAGACTTCCTGCATTCTTCTTTTGGCAAAAGTTTAGGAAACTTGTTTCAGCCTCCAAAGCTGGGACAGAATAGGATGAAGAAACCCAGCACCCAGAGAAATCTGGTAAAAACAGGGTTGTCTTTCCTTCTGGAGAAAGTTTGACCTGATCTCCGGCTACAAGAGGAGATGTTGGCAGTCTACACAATGATGAAAACCAGGACATGTGTGTCCAAGCAACATCAGAAATTGGTTAAGATGGCAAAGTCATGAATGAGAAACCACACACAATTTAGGAGAGGCTGCAGCAGTTTGCTTTTGCCTGAGCCTGCTGGAAAGGGCCCCTTCTCTTCTCCTCTCTGCTCCGCTTTGCTGAGTTAAATGGATGCAAGCTACTTTTGCATCTTGGACTTTGTTGTTGTTGTTGTGTGCCTTTGAGTTGTTTCCTACTTACGGCGACCCTGTCATGCGGGGTTTTTTTTTTTTTTTTTTATAAAGCTGGCTTCGAGTCACAGGGGAGGTAGGGTGTTTCAATGATGCATGCGTCCTAAGAGTCCAGAAGCCACACCAAGCCACGCTCCAGTCTTTAGGGCTGGACGGTGGCTGTGGTGCAACTTCTGGACTCTTAGGACGCATGCATCATTGAAACACCATACCTCCACGGTGACTCGAAGCAGCTTTATTGGCTGTCTGTAACAGGCCATAGATCATAGAATCATAGAGTTGGAAGAGACCGCAAGGGTCATCCAGTCCAACCCTCTGCCATGCAGGAACCAGATCAAAGCATCCCCGACAGATGGCCATCCAGCCTCCGTTTGAAGACCTCCAAGGAGGGAGACCCACTACACTCCCAGGAAGTGTGTTCCACTGTCGAACGCCCTTACTCCCAGGAAGTTCCTCCTAATGTTGAGGTGGAATCGCTTTTCCTGTAGCTTGCATCCATGCTCCGGGTCCTAGTCTCTGGAGCAGCAGAAACAAGCTTGCTCCCTCCTGAATATGACATCCCTTCAAATATTAAAACAGGGCTACATATCACCCTTAACCTTCTTTCTCCAGGCTTAAGGGAAGGCAGGGCAAACCCTCTCTGAAGAAACTTGCCAAAAAAAAAAAAAAAAAACCCCGCGCATGCAGGGTCGCCGTAAGTAGGAAACAACTCAAAGGCACACAACAACAACAACAAAGTCCAAGATGCAAAAGTAGCTTGCATCCATTTAACTCGGCAAAGCGGAGCAGAGAGGAGAAAGAAGGGGCCCTTTCCAGCAGGCTCAGGCAAAAGCAAACTGCTGCAGCCTCTCCTAATGTGTGTGGTTTCTCATTCATGACTTGCCATCTTAACCAATTTCTGATGTTGCTTGGACACACAGGTCCTGGTTTTCATCATTGTGTAGACTGCCAACACTCCTCTTGTAGCCGGAGATCAGGTCAAACTTCTCCAGAAGGAAAGACAACCCTGTTTTTAACCAGATTTCTCTGGTGGCTGGGTTTCTTCATCCTATTCTGTCCCAGCTTGGAGGCTGAAACAAGTTTCCTAAACTTTTGCCAAAGAAGAATGCAGGAAGTCTTAAAAGTCCATCTATGACATTCCTTCCTCGTGCCTCGAGTTGGATGGCAATTGAGACCAGCATTTGAAGTCAGGGTTTTTTCCAGCAAAGCCACTACAGTCAAACTTCAGCTCTGTTTTGGAAGTCCCAATAAAACAACGCCATCCCAAATGATCCGTCCACAAAGGCGCATCCGCGCTGCAGAAGATGCCAGTTTGACACCACTTCAGCTGTGCTCAATGCAATGGAATTGTCAGAATTGTAGTTCTATGAGACATTTACACTTCTCTGCCAGAGAGCTCTGGCCCCACAACAAACTACAGATCCCAGAATTCCACAGCATGGAGCCACGGCATGAATAAAGTGGTGTCAAACTGGATTATTTCTGCAGTGCAGATGCAGCACAGTGGGACCTACAACCATTTCTCTTCGACAACTTGCACTAAAATGGGAGAGTAGAAATATAAGGAAGAAAAATAGCTTTGAGCATAATGCAGCCAAGTTAAAAAATTAAAACCTTAGCCTCCCATATAATATATATATATGATCAAATGTACTTTATTTGAGTTGGACTTGACTCAGCCTTAGCTCCCTAATGAATATTGCTCTTCTGTTATGGCTCTCTAGGATATTTCGTGAGAGGAGAAAAAAGACAATTTAAAGCATGGGTGGAAAGCAAATCCGCACCACACCAGGGAATTATTTGGCATGAATTCAAATGTCATACAGGGTTTTATTCTCATCAGAAAAGTGTTGTTCTCCCGCGCGGGCTGACCTATTCAACCCCCCCCCCAGTATTTTCTCCAGCTAAGCAAGAACGCAGAGCTTTCCCAGTCGAGGGAAGGAGATGTCTTAAGCAACAGTGGAACGTTTTGGCAAGATAAGGATGTGCATCCCACATGTCCATCTGGACTGCAAGGACATCGCTTCTCTGGTTTTTAAGAGCGCAAAACATAAGACCTATTTTTTCTTAAGGACAACGTCAACAATAGTAAAAGAAGACAAATCAGCTCCACAAACAGAAAAGTTGTTTTATTAGCTATGCATATTTTTGCCTTTCTTCTGATACCGATACTCAAAGCATCACAAGATGGTTAAAAAAACAGATCTGGCTTACAAAAACACACAATTAAGCAGGACCTTGGTATTCACTGGGGATTGGTTTCCAAGGCCAAACTCCATGGATGCTCAAGTCCCACTAGATGTAATGGTGTAGTAACAGGGTGCCCTTATATAAATGGGAAAATCAAGGTGTGCTTTTCGGAATGTATAGATTTTGGGGGGAATATTTCAAGCGCATGGGTGGCTGAATCCGTGGATAAAGCACCGTGGATGTGGAGGACCGTGGATATGGAGGACCGAAAGCGTTGCACACAAATGTAAATGCTATTGCTGTCAGTGATTCGAAGGCACACAACAGCAGACAAAAAAGGTGATGAATAAATTGGACCCATCGAGGGGCAACAAAGCTGCTAGAAGTGGCTGTCTGGACATGGAAGCTGGAACCCAGCCGTGTGGACGTAACACCGAGCAGAAAGTCGGAGGGTGGAGGAGAGGCGTTGGAGGAGGGCGAGGCATAAATTGCTTACTACTTAATAGTCTCCCTGTCCAGCCCTGGGCACGGCCCACGTTGCTATTGCTGGCAAAGCCCCAGCCTGCTGTTTTTTGACCTTTTGCTCTGCTAGAGATAGAAATGGGAATTGTCTGAGACTTGGAATAACTTCCTGCCATTGTGTGAGCCAGGGCTGGTCAGACTCGATAGATAGCCGGGTCTGTCAGGCCGCCTTTGGAGAGGAGAAGTGCAGGGTGTTTTTTTGCGTGTGACTAATTGGAAAGAACCATTAGGCGGCCTGCAAGGACACATGGATCAGAGAAAGCCTCCAATAAAAGTGGGCACGATGGAGAGGTGGGTGGTGGGTGTCTCCGTTATGGTTCCCTTCTCCAACTCCTCAACTCTCCGACATCCAACCCAGCTGCGCAGAACTAGTTGTTTGTCTCTTGCCTACAAAAGAGACAAACATTGAAGGATGCACAATGGAATCCGCAAGCAAAAGGGGAGATACATCACCAAGTGATCTCAGATTATCTATCTATTTTGCACTATGTAACAAACTTATATCAAGCCTCATGACCTCGGTGTGCATGTGATACACGCGGTATCACAATAAAAAGTGAAAGACCATCTACGGACGCTGTGGCTTACTAAATATTAACACCAAATGGATCAAATACAGCGGCTGCTCCACATTCGTGGGGTTAGGAGACAGGACCCCCACGAAAGTGTAAAACCAGGCATAACAGAAACACCTCTGAAGATGCCAGCCAGAAATGCTGGCGAAACTCAGGAATAAACTCTTCTAGAGCATGGCCACATTAGCCGAAAAACCCACGAAACTATGGATCCCAGCCTGAAAGCCTTTGACAACAAAAAACACACGTTGTTGTTGGCTGTTTTGCTGTTGATAACCCCTCTCTAGGAATCTCTGGGTTGTCCAGCACGACTCTATGGTCATCATCGGCAGATGCTGGCCATAAAATTAAGCCTACAAATGCCTAGAGAAGTGCTCTGACTAGAAATCTCTAGGGCCTCCAACATGACATATTATATTATATTATATATAATATTATAGTTATTTGTATCCTGCTCTTTCCCAGGACTGCTTAAAAATCCTTCAAAACAGAATATTCAAATTCAACAAGAAAGCATACAATTAAAAGCCCATTGCAACCAGTTCGTAAAAGCCACTGTAAGTGTAATATAAGTGCTTCCTATAATTAATTTGTTCTCTCTCCTGGTCTTTTGTCATGCATTTAAAAAATAAAAAATACTAGGGAGCAAAAAACACTATTTCCTGCCCAGAACCATGATTTGCAGATTAGAAATGTTAACACAGAAATGACCAAGCACTTCTTGGAGCCATGTTTCTTTTGGGATTATGCAAGAAGCATGAAAAAGTCAAGTAACCATTGTTCCTGATGTGCCTGAACTAGAAAACTATGGTTATCAGTTATGGAATCTACCCAGGGTTTTAAACCATGGTTTGAAGTTTCTTTAAGATCTAGGCTTGGTCCAGGCCAGGAAACCATACTTTCTTGGATGGAACAAAGGAGAAAACTGTGATTAGCTGAAGATAAGGAAGTTTACGGTGCTGCCCCAAGAACGAAGAGAGAAAGGGATGGTGAGTTGTGCAGTCAAACGTCACAATCCATGGATTGGAAATCCCTGGGTAACCACAACAAATCCTGAAATACAATATAATGATCATCTGGACCGGACCATCGTAAAGTCCACTCTCAATAATACCTCAATGAGTGTTAAGAAATCAAGGTTTTCTAGACAAAGCAAATTGCACGGATCTGTTCGCGTCACAGAAGCAAACTTTCCTGCCTGAACAAATGCAAATTTTGGGGAGGAAACCCTGACATCAGGAACAAACAAAACCGCAAAACAAAACTGCACAAAAGGAGACAAACACACAGGCCTGCCAGTCAGAGAGAAGTGGAGACACTTTCTTTAATGCCCATGGCTTTAGCTTATTTATTTTTAGCCACCATTGGGGCATTTTGCATATCTCACTCGGTTAGGCAGGTCCTTCTTAAAAGAAAATTATCTCAAGAGGCTGGAGTTTTATGGACAACAAAAGGACAGTGCGGAAGAGCAGGACTCAAAACCCCAGATCCCTGGCCTCAAGAGGAAGGCACACCTGTTCTGGGATTTGAGTTTTTGTGAGATATTTAGTCTTCCCATCCGAGAGGTCTGGTGCCACAGTGAGTGAATGTGTCTTCAAGTCACAATGTATGGCAACCTCATGAATTTCCTACGGTTTTCTTAGGCAAGGAGTACTCAGTGGTATTTGTTGGCGGTCTCCCATCCATATTCTAACCAGGCCTGACCCTGCTTACCTTCCAAAATCGGACAGTGCTTTTAGAGTACTTAGCTCTCTACAAACTACAGATCCCAAAATTTCATAGCAGGAGCCATGTAGTTAAAGCAGTGTCAAACGGCTTTATTCTGCAGTGTGGCAGCAGCCAGAAAAGCTCGGTAAGGAGGGAACTAGAAGACAGAAGGGCTGCAAATGACACCTTTATGCCTGAACTGCATGGGAAGAAGAGTAAAATTGAATTACCCAATGCATTTTGGAAGAAGGTTCCAGTTGTGCATCACATGTAGAAGTAGTGCACCTTGACACAACTTTTAACTGTCATGGCTCCATCCACAATTTTCTGTTAAGGAAGTCATGCCATCAGCACATCCCTTCATAGTTGTGTGCAAAAGAATTGTAGCACACTTTCGTAGCTACGGGTCTACTCTTTCAGAGCAACAGAACAACACAGCTATGTCTCTGGATAAAATACAGTTTTTGTGCAAAGGGGGCTTTTGATTTCTATCCCAACTTTGTCCCAAAATGGGACTCAGTGAGGATAAATCTGGCCTTTGGGGCAGTCAAAGGGGAGCCAGGGGGAAAAGATGGCCTGTCTTGTGTTGTGGTGACTGATCGGTGAAGGCGCGTTATGACTCACAGCCTTGTGTAATGTCAATTGTCATTCAAAGATCTTCTAGGAGGTGGTTTCTTTTAAACCCAGCTTGACAATGTCAAAAATACATAGAAATATGAGTCATCACACCCAAACAGTTAATTGCGTGCGGCGATTTCACCAAACCAGCCTTGTATCAGTCCGGCAGTCCCTTTTAAACACTGTCCAAGGAAGGGGACAGTCCACTCTCTGGAAAAACCACAACACTTTGTGCTCGTGTGTCTGTAATGTCCTAGGAACCAACAACCTGCGACGCAAGTGCCACCGCCAAAGAAGAAAGAGGAAAGGCTATATAAACAAGCAAGAGAAATCCAACGTTGGGTTTCTATAACAAGTCAACGGGGAAAGAATGAAAAAAGAAGTACAAAGTGAATGAAAAGAAAGAATCCACGATTCTGAATCCATGGATTCAACCATCTGCAACTTGCAAATATTTAACGCATATGCGCAAAGCAAACCTGTGATTTTCCAATTTTATATAAGGGAGACAATTTACCTATTGTATCTAATGGAACTTACCATGGACTTTGATATCCTTGGGGGGTCCGGGAACCATATAAAGGTTCCAACGTAGTTTCAAGGGTCAGGTAGTGAGAGAAGACTGTGGCTCCATCCCATGGCAGAAATAATCCACTTTAAATTGACAGGGCTCAATGCTATGAATCTCAGGATTTGTTGTGGCACAGAGTTCTCTCCGACAGAGAAGGTTAAATTCATGTCTCACAAACAACAAATCCCAGAATTGCGTAGCACTGAGTCAAGGAAAGTGGTATCAATTGGATATTCTGCAGTGAGATGCAGCTCTCCGCGTGCGAAGTGGTGTTTAAATGTTGTTGTTGTGTGCCTTGAAGTCTTCCGGCTTGCGATGATCCTAAGGGAAACTTAGCATGGGTTTTTCTTGTCAAGATTTGTTGAGAAGGGGTTTGCCCTTGCTTTTTCGAGGCGGAGAGAGTGTGACTTGTGGCCTAAGCAGTGATCGGACCCTAATAGAGTCATAGCCCAACGCTCAAACCAGCAGATACTAAGGGTTCACTACAAATGTAGAAACATTTTGAGGTACAGTTGGCCTCCATATCTGCGGATCCAACCGTCCCCAGCTTGAAAATCTTCAAATAGATAAATGCCACAAAACCAAACCTTGATTTTGCCATTTTATATGCAGGACACCATTTACTCTGCCATTGTATTAATTGGGACTTGAACATCCATGGATTTTGGTATCCACAGGGGACCCTGAAACCAACCCCAGCAGATACCAAAAGCCTGCTATATCAAAAAATGTAAGGTATTTAAATAATAATAATCCTAATCAAGCTCTGGAGCGTCTTGGCATCATAGCGCTACTTATCCTTTGCTGGCTCAGTGCTGAAAAGGAATACAGCACGCAAATTATTGCCGTTTAGTCGCCCACCTACAAATCTGAATTAAAGTTTCTCTTTTTTTCAGCTAAATATGTTCTCCCGCGAATGAAAGAAATGATTTAGCAGAAGCATTGGGGAGGCTTTTCGTCTATTGTGAGGCACACTTCAAGCTCATGAGGCTGATTGCTGGATGATTCAGATTTACTCACATTATTGACATTCAGTGATGCACAGAGAGCGCTTTCCTGCCAAGGGTCTGTGTAGCTCAGGCATGTTTTCAGTGTCCCAGATCTCAGCTATTAGAACCCGTCGGACTCCAACTCCCAGAAGTCTAGCAACCATAGGAAAAGGGTCAGGGATTCTGGGAGTCCACCTACCCAACATCTGAAGCTTCCCTGGCTGAGAACCAGTGTTTGCATCAGTGAACTTTAACTTGATGGGGAGCGGGCACCAACTCTTTGGGTGCATCAGACCAGAGTTTTCCAATTCTGCTTTTTGACATCAACTCCCAGA